>NC_052505.1:75121001-75423189 GCF_014356525.2 Nilaparvata lugens | reverse complement strand
CCTCGGGCTCCGCACTTCGGTGGACTCTGGGAGAATGTGGTAAAAAACTTCAAATGCATATTCCGTGTAGTTACATTCAACAAGGTATTTAACTTTGAAGAAACCTGTACTCTTGCTGCTCAGGTCGAAGCCATCTTGAATTCGCGCCCTCTTGTTCCCTTGTCGGAAGATCCACATGATCTTGCCTACTTGTCTCCAGGTCATTTTTTGATTGGACGTCCACTTACATCATTACCCTTCTTACCGCCTAACACCAAACACATTGATCATCGTTCACGTTGGTATCAACTTGCTGTTTCTATCCAGGAGCTTTGGGATAGGTGGTCTCGTGAATATTTAACCACTCTTCAGAAAAAAGGCAAATGGCTAAACAATTATGAAAATTTGAAGGTCGGTACAGTTGTCATCTTGAAGGATCCTGGTTCCGCGCAGTCCACTTGGAAGCTGGCACGCATTACTGAAGTTCATCCCGATAAGGACGACAAGGTTCGAGTTGTCACTGTTCTCACTCCCTCTGGCACTTTTAAGAGAGCTATTTCGAGTTTAGCACCTCTTCCCATTGATGAGGATTCTAGTTAATCCCCTTGCTCTTATGGTTCATGTTGTATTTTTAGGTTTCATTGTTTTTTTCCCCTGGTTCTCACATGGGGCCCAGTTTTCAATTTCCAATTGCCTTGCCAGATTTTACATATTTCTTACTTTTTCTTATTGTGCCATACCCCCGTATGACACAAGGGGCCCAGTTTATGTAAAATCTGACAAAGCATTTATTGGAACGGTTCCACTTGTTACTCGTTCCGCTACTACGTAGACATCATGTCGTCATTTTGTCCGTCTGCGCTGACCAGTGACGTCACAGTCACGGTTCTTTGCCACTGCTCTAATCAAGTTGGTTTCCTATATTATTCGTATTTTTCGTCGGATTATTTGCCGTTGCAATTTTAATATTTGTACTATTCGATTTTTTGGAATTTATTTTGTCTTTAGGCATCTTACTTTCTGGATATTTGTTACTTTTTCACCAAACGTCTGTAAACGTGTTGCTTACGTTTCTAACACATCCAGCATGTTCCTTTTTTCAACGAGCATTTAGCGGTTTCCGTGTCTTTTGCAATGGTTCCTAGTCAAGAGTGCACCTACGCTTTCGGTCTAAACCTTTTATCCATATTCATTGGACCTACGAAGCGTTTTTAAAAGTGAATTATTCTTCAAATTAATTCATTTGTTCTATTCTTCAATTGTGATTCAATTATTCATCGATTGCTTCGCATATTTACTGTGATAAACTTTGTCAAAATTGCAACCTCATGTGGGCGTTTATCGCTATTTATTTGATCTACGGAACGTTTTTAAAGTGTGAATTACTTCTGCAAATTAATTCATTTATTCTATTCTTCAATTGTGATTCAATTATTCATCAATTGCTTCGCATATTTACTCTGATAAACTTTGTCAAAATTGCAACCTCGTGTGGGCGTTTATCGCTATTTATTTGATCTACAGAACGTTTTTAAAGTGTGAATTACTTCTGCAAATTAATTCATTTATTCTATTCTTCAATTGTGATTCAATTATTCATCGATTGCTTCGCATATTTACTCTGATAAACTTTGTCAAAATTGCAACCTCGTGTGGGCGTTTATTGCTATTTATTTGATCTACAGAACGTTTTTAAAGTGTGAATTGCTTCTTCAAATTAATTCGTTTGTTCTATTCTTCAACTGTGATTCAACTATTCATCAATTTCTTCGCATATTTATGCTGATAAACTTTGTCAAGTTCACAACCTCGTGTGGGCTTCAATTGCCATTCTTCTAACGATTGGCTTCACCTCTTGAAACTCAAACTTTCAAGTTCATCATCTCTACCGTTTGGAAATCATTCTAAAAATTCAACAACTTGAAGGTCGGATTATTCGTTTAGAATTCCACTTGCTCCTGTTCTCATTTCCACTGGGGGATTTGCCTGCTGTGGTGGACGCTTCCATGTTTGTCATCGCATGGCCAGATCACATCATCGCTTGCTGATGTCCTGTTCCTGTGGGTATTGCGGAGTCATTGCCTGTCTGCCTGGCTGCATCTCCTCTTCAAAATTTTATTCAGGTTACGTAAATCGTTCTATTCAATTTTCATTTACTTATGTATTACTTGATTGTTCTATTGATGTCTATCTTGACATTCAATTCACTGAGGCCACTGACGCCTATTTATCGTTCTATTGATGTCTATCTTGACATTCAATTCACTAAGGCCACTGATGCCTATTAATTCATTGGATTTGACAGCTACCCTTGGCTTTACAAGTGATTTACTAAGGCCACTGACGCCTATTGATCGTTCTAATTGATGTCTATCTTGACATTCAATTCATTGAAGGCCCATGTCGCCTGTATTTAACCTGGACAATCTTTACATTGTATTTAATAGCTACCCTTAGCTCTTAAGTGTCAATCTAAGGCCACTGACGCCTATTTATCGTTTTATTGATGTCTATCTTGACATTCAATTCACTGAGGCCACCGACGCCTATTAATTGTTCTAATTGATGTCTATCTTGACATTCAATTCATTGAAGGCCCATGTCGCCTGTATTTAACCTGGACAATCTTTACATTGTATTTATTAGCTACCCTTAGCTCTTAAGTGTCAATCTAAGGCCACTGACGCCTATTGATCATTCGATTGATGTCTATCTTGACATTCAAATCACTGAAGGCCTATGCCGCATATATTTTTATGTATTCTACTTGTTGAGCACTATTTACAGCTTATTGTCATTTATTATTCCTTTTGTAAATCATTGTCATTTATTATTATTCCTTTTGTAAATCATTAAGATTGAACTTTGCAGCAATAACTTTCATTATAGCACTCAATTTATATTCGCAATTCAGGTATCATTAATATTACCTTTTCGATTATTGTCAGGCTTCAATGGTCATTAATGTCATTGACCTAATCTCATTTAAATTTTGTATTTCTCTAACGTTTCATCACATGTTGTAATTTTCCCAAGATTTTTCAACTCAGTCTTCTTACAATTGTTTTTTGCATGTGGCCATCTGCCTATTATTATCTTATTATTATTAAATCTTATCTTGTGTATTCATTTAGTCTTTTATTGGCGTACTTACCACACTTCAAGCTATCAGTATTTTTATGCACAGAATTCAAAGATTCATTTGTAGGTATTTATACCAACTATCATTCACAGTCCACTGCCCTGACCTTGGATTCTGTCAATGATGATGAACCACATTTTATATGGATCACTTCAAGTACTCATTTACAAAATAAAGAGGAGTTTTCACAATGTAAGCAATGATTCCAAACACAAACCAAAGTTTGATGTCAAGTTAAGTCGTGAATTTGTCAATTTGTCATTTTAATTCTTAACTTACAGCTATTTAAAAAATGTCTTCCAAAAATTTCTTCCGTTTTCCTTCATGAATTTAAATTTTCATTTGATGTGACACATATTTGAACACGTCTTCTTCCCAAAATTTTTCGAGTTTTCCTTGATGAATTCGGATATTCATTATGAGATTATTCATGCATGCACATATTCAACTTTTTCCAGAAATTCTCATTCAA
Organism: Nilaparvata lugens; assembly: GCF_014356525.2. NCBI lineage: Eukaryota > Metazoa > Arthropoda > Insecta > Hemiptera > Delphacidae > Nilaparvata > Nilaparvata lugens. The sequence goes on along the minus strand of NC_052505.1, from coordinate 75,419,596 downwards.
TTCTCAACTACACCTAAACCCTTTCGTAGGCTATTCTGAAATAAAAAGATGAGTGTTTAGGTGATTGGAACCTTTGTATAAAATTCCTCCGCATCTCAATGCGAGTAGGTTGATGAAATTCATTTTATACAAGAGATGGCTCCATAAGTGTGAAATGAAAGATCATTATGTTGTCAGTTCCACCATAGAGAAACAATAGCGTAAGTAGATATCCCATGGTATAGGGCGTTTATGTCGCAACTTTTACTGTTATCTCAAGCCGATATTCCACTTGGTTCTTTCCGGTGAAGATGTGTGACGCTGGTAGTCTCTCATATTGTGCCGTTAATACACTCTCACCCCAACAAAACAATAGAAAATGACAATAATCGACAGTAATTGGCTTGAGATAACAGTAAAAGTTGCGACATGAACGTCCTATACCATGGGATATCTACTTACGCTTTTGTTTCTCTATGGTTCCACGTAATTTGAAAGAGATTTTGCCAGTAAAGTTCACAGTTCCACATAATTATGTGAAACTGACAACATCTCCTTCATTCCACCTTAATAGGTCTATAAATTTCATTTTGGAACTATTATTAGAATTGTAATTCATCGACAGAATATCATTTTAAGAATACATGTTCAATCATTGTATATTAAAAAGCTTAAATTATTAAAAACAATATAAAAACTTGTAGTACACTTTTATTAATTGAAACATTTAAAAACTTTAATATTTCAATAAAAGGGTACTACAAGCTTTTATATTGTTTTTATTAATTTGAATAAATTAGCCCCCATATAAGTGAAGTGATTCTATAAAAAAAGCTTGTATATGTAAAGAATTACCTTTTATGGTCAAGTAGATAACCATATTGTCTTGTCCGAACTCGTTATTGGCATTGCAGTGATAGGCGCCGGCATGCTTCCTGGAGAAGTTGTGGAACTGAATTTCGGAGATGAGTCCAGAGGAGGTGTGCCTCGAGTGAGCGGGGGGGAGGGGTTGCACGGGGATGGTGCTCCATGACACACGGAGGGGGAGTTCTCCCTCTGCCTCACACTTCAGGATCAACTCCTGGCCGGACATGCCACTCTGGTTTATTATCTTCGTCTTGAAATGCGCTGGAACTGTTAATAGATGGAATTCGAAAAATAATAATAATTTATTCATTCATGCCTACTTATTAATATTATCGAGTACAGCCTAATACATATATTTACCTAAGTTGCTTGAGAAAGATATTTGAACAACAACAGAATCGAGATGAGCCTATCTTCTTTATTCATCTATACATAAGCTTATCATTAAAATTATCATGAGAAATGAAAGGGATCAACTCTGTAAGATCAACAAATGATGAACAACTATTTCTCTCCTGAATTGAAATAAATAATATTGGTACCGTATTAGAGAATGAGATTTGATCCACTTTCAAAATCAAATTTGTACCTCAGCACAAATTACAGTCCATAAAATCTAATAATGGAGTTGGATTTTTTTAGATTTATGCCCGGTTGCAATAAGGCTTCTCAAATTTTAATCATGATTAAATAAATGTTCAAACAGAGAAGGCTTTTTCGGGAAGAAGGCTTCTGTGATTGGTTCGGGTGGCATTCAATAACGATTAAAATTTAACAGGCCTTTGTGCAACAGGGCTTCATAGAGATAAGAATAGGAGTGGATTAAAGATATTCAGTATTCAAGATTTTAAGAATTTTTAATTAGTGTTTTGCAATCTTCATCTCTTGAGCATTTATTTGTGTTGAAGTGTTTCAAGTTGAGTCCATTCTTGCTATATATTTATTCATTCTCATTTCATTGATCAATAGGAGAACAACAAGATCAACAAGAGAATTTACATACCATTTACTTTAACATAGATGCTTTTCTTCAGTGCTTTTCCAATGCCATTCTCGGCTGTACATGTGTACCTCCCTTGCTGCGATGTATCGGTAGCATGAATGAATAGTGTTCCATTTTCCGAAATGAACTCTCCAGCATTCGATTCAATTTCTGAGAACTCATCCCCTTGATGATCTGTAAGGTAAAGTTGGAATGATTTATTCTTAACTATAATAGAAATGATAACATATTAGTCTCAACAATCTCTATGGATTGTTGTCAGTCAATAATCATTTATGCTCATTGATTTTTTTTTTAATTCAGTCAATAGATACATTGCGCGTATTCAAATGAATTCACGTCAAATCAATGATAACAAAAACAAACAATTTTCATCCTTCAACAATTCACAATCTTCAGAGGAAGAGTTTCATATCCAATACAAGACGATATAGAACGTATAATAATTTCTCTTAAGTCTTAACTAAGCAGTCCTTACTATTCAAGCCTTGCAGGCAAAAATGTATGCGGTAGTGAAATTGAGACAAGCCCCATATGAGACGAAGTTTAAACTGTGTGTTATCCCACACAGATCAATCATTAGCCTTTCTTTGGAAACATCAATAGGTGCCCACAGTTGTCCTGCGGTAGGCTACCAAAATTTTCTCTCATAGGTTTCCAACTATGGTTATAATGAATTTAATTTTCAACGATAAAGCATTGCTCTTATATCAAGTTGAGAGTTTATGTCAATTGAATATCATATATATTTAGTTCAAGTCATGAATCTTTGAGGGGGAAAGGAATGTAGCAAAATACCAAAGACTTAAAAGAGATATAGACCCACAATGCCTATGCCTTCCCAATGATAGCTCACTTGAAATTGAAGGCCGCCATTGGGGTATTTTAGCACGAGATATTATATCTATATATTTGTAATATTATAGATCACAAAGGCGTTGGTATGTAATAATCTTATATAGGTTGCAATAGGCCTCAATGACCGATTTCAATTCCAAGTACGACACTAGCGTTGCATGTGAGTCTATGCATCTTTAAGGTCTTTGCAAAATACACACCGATTTGTTTGGTCCATCTTACTTTCGGTACAGGAAAGCCAGCTGCATAGCATGGCATGGTAAGAGAATGCTGATACAGCACCGACACGTCTTGTGGCTCAATTATCCAAGATGGAGGCACTGAGAAAAAAAGAGAATAAGTTCATTAATAGGAAGGGGGACTTCACTAAATTGAGGTGTTTCAATATTCGATCAAACAGTTTTTACCATACATATACGTTGAGGGCATAATAAATTACAGATATAAATTAAAAAATAAATTTGATTACCCTTTTGAATCATTTATGACACAAAATGTTTCGGCATGTTTGAGTAGCCGAAACATGTGTCAAAAATAATTCAAAAGGGTACTCAGATTTATTTTTTCATTTATATTGAAAGTAACCCTAAAGAAAAAAAGACAATAAATTTTATGTCTATTTAAGTTTTATTTACGTTAACCATTTCAATATATTTCCAATGCAAGGAAAGTTTTAATCTTGAGATAGAGATTTTTCCATTTGTTCCCATTATAGTAGTGTTAGTTTGCAATGGGTCTTGCAACACCTGACAATACATTGTCATTATGGTAAAGAGTCAATCAATACAGATGCTGTGAGTAGAAATCTTATGAATAGGAGGGATAACAAAAGAGAATGACTGTTTACTAATTTATAACAGGTCGTTCCTGAAGTAGGTAGTTTAAATAAAAGTGGGCTACTCCTAGAAAACATATAGCAAAAGATATTAAAGTCGAAGAAGTTCAATAGTATAACATAATGACAATTTTTTCAACATACAAATGTTTATTATGCATCTATTCTTACATCAATACTTTTGGGATGATTCCATTTAAAAATACTTCAGTCTGAGTAATAATATTTATCGTCAATCATTTCAAAATAAAAACAATATAATTTAAAATCAGCTATTTTAGTTGTAACATCATGTTACACAAAATTACGATGAAGGTAAAGAAGTACCGCAATCAAGCTTAAACCCATCCAATCCACCACTTCAAAAATATAGAGTTTGAATTTCGATTGAATATAGGATCATCAGTTGATGTACGGTACCCACTTGGTAATACACTTTTTCTGGTACTTTCATATAGCTACATCATAATAAAAAATAGGAAACTGAATAATTATAGAGTAGATTGTTAGATTGGAGATATTAGAGAAGACGATCAAGTCACGAAACCCTTGAATAACCCACACTTCTCATATTAATTTCTTGAACGGTACTCCAATTTTCAAACATTAGCAGAACTTGAACCTGAATGAGAAGATGGATAGTTACTCTGATGGATTGTTGAGAAGAATAAATAGGCTAGTCTCTGTGAACTAGTGTAGTAGGATACTGAAAGATAAAAATAGACATAAATTTATAAAAAGTTTCGATGTGGATGTTGAAAAACTGTTTACCTTTGATAACAAGTTTGGCAGTACGGTTAGCTTGAGCGGCCGCGTTTTTAGCGACGCAAGTATAGTAGCCGGCATGTCTCGCTGAAAGTTTATTGAACACCAAATTGCTGACAAATTGCAAGCTCTGCTCTTGGATATCTGGGTCATGTGCCAGCGGACGACCATCTTTATTCCACGTTATTTCCATTGGAAGATCACCGAAGATGATGGCGCAAACAACATGAGTTCTACTTCCTTCTTGCAAATCATCGGAGAACTGGAATGGTGAGATTTCAGGTGGCTCTGGAAAATGGAAAAATGGTCAAGTTAAACTCACGTCTCAAGGGAAAAAGTTTTCTCAAGTTTATCAAGAAGCCTACAGTTGACTATATCACATTTTAAACGATCACTGAATATTTTTCCTGATGAATAAGTAGCCTATAATTGAATTAAATTAACAGTACTCAGTTGAATAACATAGCTACTGTATTATCACTAAACATGATAATCCACTAAATCTTTAGTGAATTTGAAGTGGAAAAAACAACATTACTTCCTAATAACCTTCATGATGTATACTCTTGATTTCAATGACCAATGACCTACATTTTCATGTGAGTTATGTTCTAAATGAGAAGTTTGATTGATAGAGAGACTTATTTTTATAATAGGCATTACGTAGTTCATTTTGGGGTACAATTTGTAATTTGATCAAATTTTCATTGAATTATATTGAATGTACAACATCTCATTTCAACATCTAGATAATAATGAACATAGAGCTTTCAGAACAATGTCGTCATATCAGTAACAGAGTGCAATAGCCTTTTTTCTGATAAACCATTCACCCCTACTCATGCTGAATTTATCAAAAATAACAAACTCTTTCAAAATTCGAAAAAGATTCTAGATCACTTATGAACAATTCTATACAGATAAATATCACATTGAAAAATAGAATTATATTTATAGTATAATATAATTGGAAGAAAAGACTACATCAGAAAAAGAATCGATAGAGTACTTTATAAAATATAGATCAACACTTAGAGTAGTATGAAAATGTTAAAAAATCAATTGGGCACCGTAAACACAGGCTTACCCTCTGATGAGTAATGTGTTTGATATTTTCACGTTCCCATTTTGTTTTGAAATTGTATGTTGACGATGTTGATGAAGCTTAAGGTTTAAATTTTATCAGGGTACACTCACTCATGACATTGAGATAGATGCGACCACTAGCCGCCTGGCTCTGCTGGTTCTTGACGGTGCAGCGGTACTCGCCCTTGTCGGTGGCCGAGACGCGACTCAGGTGCAGCGACCCGTTGCTGAAGACTCGCTGGCTGTAGCTGGTGGGCAGTGAGTCGCCCTGGTGTTGCCAGACTGTGCTCACAATGGGATAGCCGGCCACTGGGCAACGCATCCACACGCTCCCATCCAGCACACCGGTCATATTCACCGGCGATCGTGGTGAGGGCGGACCTGACAAAAGCATCAAGCGATTCTCAAATATCATTATCGCCTTAAAAACCTCTACTGTATAATATAACATTCCAGAGATATAGATTGATGAAGCTATAGGTGTAAAATAGGTGTAGATGTAGTAGGTGCATATAATATGGGTGTAAATGAGCCTAATTGAGATAATCATCATTAATCAGTGTGGGAGCTCATTGTTTTCTCGACATCATTGAGTTAGCTGTATGTTTATCCAAATGTATTATATTAAACGCTGATGACATTGTTATCCGAAGGTCCTGTGCTGTGTTAAAACTCTAGCGTGTCATTATCACTCCTATGGGTATGATCACATTAAAGAGACATGTGCAAGTGCACGCATGGGCAAACATGACCAATCATGTTGGTGGTACGTGGAACAATTTTCAGTTTTTCAGTTCTCGATGGTTAGTTTTATTTGATTTGCTTGAAGTGTTGATTTATTGACCTTTGATTTGTTGCATTGTTCAATTCTGGCAATAAAGGATTGAATAAATGTGTGAATTTAATATCACATAATTTATTTCCAACATGTATTCGGTGTACTGATTCTTGCACCTAGACAGTACATTTATATGTGACAATTTGGATTCACTTATTTATTACCTTAACAAGCAATCTCATTGAGATGGATTCCTAGATATCATTATCAGAATCCGCGTCCAGTGTGAATTATTATTCTTATGTGTGCTAATGGAACTATTCCCACACAGCTCGATCAAGTGAGTAGGCATAATCCAATAATAATTCATTAAAGAATATTTCCACTGATCTAGACATAGAATCTAATTATTCTGATATGAAAAAATCAAAGTTTAAAATGTTCACTGAATACTTTGGAGGGGGAAATGGAAGTTTAACAGTGGAACCTGACACTGTGATACAGCCTAGCATTAATTTAATCTAGTATCAATATTAATAAAGTATTCTGTTCATGAATGAATTCATCTATCCACAAATTTAGAATCAAATTTCGAAGGTCGAAAGAAAGAAGAATCAAATGGTCGCAGCAACGAAACTCATTCGTTGTCTGATATGCATGATTATTGACCGAGCGAAGTGAGGTCTAAGATTCAAGTCGACGGTTTGGCATTTCTCTTAATGTTAAAATGTTTATATGTTGCGCATTTACGGCGAAACGCGGTAATAGATTTTCATGAAATTTGACAGGTATGTTCTTTTTTAATTGCGCGTAGACGTATATACAAGGTTTTTGGAAATGTTGCATTTCAAGGATAATATAGAAGGAAAAAGGAGCCTCCTTCATACACCAATATTAGAGTAAAAATCAGACTATAGAATTATTCATCATAAATCAGCTGACAAGTGATTACACAGATGTGTGGAGAAGCCAGTCTATTGCTGTATTTCCATAACGTCTATAGTTTCAATCAGGTACTTGTGAATGAGAATACTGCGTGAGGTCTACTGTTCACAGAACTACTAGTATTATTAAACAGAAGGTAAAGCCTTTCAAGCTTGAATAAGTGTCGACCTCCTGTAATCTCTCGATGGCTATAACACCATTATTATTTAACCATTTACAACCATATTCAATCATATTATTCAGTACCGTAGATATTCAAGGAGGCAGAATGCTGCGCCGACCCGAGACTGTTCCTGGCCTGACAGGTGTAGAGACCACCGTGCTCCACCCGGATGACGGTGATGTTGAGATGGCTGATGACGAGCCCGGCCGAGCTGAGGAAGCTGCCAAGCACGTAGCCGCCCCGGGGCAGCAGCGACCCGCCGTCCAGCAGCCACGAGACACGTGGCGGAGGGTTGCCTGACGCGACACACTTCAGCGACACAGTCATGCCTGGCTGCAGCGTCTGCTCGATGAACGTCGACTGCAGCTCCGGGTAGATGGCTGCAACCACAAAGTGAGAAAAATTCCTTCAGAAATATTTTTCCTTTCACTTATCTTCCACATATTTTCTCAAAGTAATCGTCTTTCTATGTGCTGCGACGCAACATCGGGGTACTATCAAAGTGACCTATTGTAGCACCGTATTATAACCTCTACTACCAGAATAACAGTAATGAATTAAGTAGTATTATAGACATAATTATAGACTTATTATTATAGTACTACAGACTTATAGATAATATTATAGACATAATAACCGATTGTATTTTGTTTTCATTAATTTATCATTGTCACAATACAATTATCATAATTGAATCATTCTGTCTCTGGCTAAGAACTTTGAAAAGTTGTGTTACAGATGTGAAGAGTTGACAATAATCATACCCAAGAGAAAAATGTATTCAGTTGTAATCAGACGCAGATCCAGGCCTCTGACCTGGAAACTCGACTCCTTCCAACCGGAAAATTGTTGAAGTTTTCGATTGAAAATAGCATTTGAGAGCTATATTTTCCAATATTTATGAATTTTTTTAGATTTATTCATTCAAATGCCAAGTTCATGATACTTATTTCTGCACTCTTAACATTTTTTCAAACACCATTCGGAAAAGGGGGGAGCGACCGCGCCTGAGCTGCATTGTCCTCTTGCCTCTACAGGAAAAGTTGTATGGGTGAAGAACACAGATTTAAGACTGTTTATTTAGTGTATGGTTTTACTATAATATAGTTCAAGTGTACAGCCTACACATCGATATCATCTGGGGTATTTGTCCTGCGGCAGCTTGCTAGGCTGAATGATAAAAAACTACTATTAACTGCTTACCATGGACTTATACTATCTCATATTAGGTATGCTATTTTAGTATGGGGTAATTCATCTCAACAAAATATGGACAGGGTGTTTAAGATTCAAAAGAAGGCACTCAGATGTATAGAGAAAGTGAATAGGTTAGACTCTTGTAGGCCTTTATTTAAAAAGCTTGGTCTATTAACTGTGCCATCTTTGTATGTATATGAAGTTGTAATGCATGTGAAAACGAGTGGTGTGATCCAGAATTCAGATGTTCATGAGTATAATACGCGAAACAGAGCAGATTATCATATAATGGGTCACAATAGTAGGTTATATGAACAAAAACCAGATTATATTTGTAGGAAATTTTATAACAAGCTACCTCAAATCTTGAAAAGTAATGATGATTTGAAGATTTTCAAAAAGCAAATTAAAAAATATTTAGTTGATAGAGCTTTTTATAGTGTACAAGAATTCCTTTCAAACCTAAACTAGGTTGAACTACTTAGTGTTAGAATTATTATGTAATAACATGACTTGTCTTATACTCCATGACTGGAGTCTTTAGGACGTAATCTTAATAAAAAAAAAAAAAAAAGATTCCTGATTATGGCTGCTTACATAGAGAAATAAACTTGTGGTAGCAACGCAAAAGAAACGGGAGCAACTGTGATTCCAAAGCTACTTAGCTAATCGCTTTGCTGTTACCTCTCAACAAAACATTAAACTTTGTATATTGGAAAAGAGCAACTCAAGTTTGCGTTGCTCTCTGAATTAGATATGATCACAGTTCTTTATTCATGTAAGTTATATTCTGGCTTACACCCTAATTAACAGAAGGCCAGGATAGTACAAAAGCATGTTAATCTATAAGAAATTGATAATAACAATGAAGATTGAATACAATTGTAATATTGGTAATTTAATATTGTAATGTAAGTGCATAAATCAGCGGTGTTTCAACAAATAATTGGTGACTCTCTGAGAATGATATTATTTTATATCTTTCCCATTAACACACACCGGATGTGAGCAAACTGAAGTTAGGCCTATTCTTCAGTACTACACTATTGCAATTGCAGTATGCTGAATTATAAAATATGATGGTCAAGAACCAAAAACTTACATTGAAATGAGTTCTCAATGCTATAAAAATTCTTTTGTTTGAACTACTTGGTAGTTGAACACCTATTTATTGCAAAACCGTGTTGTGACAAAATATGACAGATTCTATGAATTGAATGAATAGCAGCTTCATTTTTTATTACTTTGTTCATTCTTATAATGGTTTTCATTGTGCAATTCAGTTTCGCTACCCACCTCCAATGGCAAGCTCAGCCGAAGCCTGTGTGATTTCGCCGTCACTCGACTTGGCGAAGCACTGATACATTCCCTGGTCTTGTTTTGATATGCTTTTGACGATCATCTGCTGCTTGAGTATGTCGAAATTTATTTTACCATTCACCGTGAGCGACTGGCCGTCCTTCAGCCATTCCACCACACTGGAGGTTGTGCCGCCGCGCACCGAACAGTTGAAAGTGGCATCCGAACCACCGTCAACCACCTGTTAACATCAACAATTCATAATGTCAAGTTATTAAATTATTTCAACTTATCATTTTTATTTATTGAAATTATATAAGATGTCCCAGCCAAAAGAGGTGACAGCCAAAGATCATGGATTCTACATTAAATTTTCAACAAAAAATGTCCAGCAAAATGTTCTTATATCGATCTTAGTTTTCAAGTTTTATAGATTTTTCGATATTTTAGAAAAACGTCAATAGCTAGAATACCATCCGTCAAAATCCAAATTCTGAGGATATGATTGGGAAGAGGAAGAAATTTCCAGTAAGATTAAAATCATTTGTTGGATGTTTTTGAACGTTTTATGAGCGTTCAAGCTGTTTCAAATTTGGCTTTAAACTCAACGAATTCACTCTTTTCAACTTTGAGCGCTCAAGAAGTTGGAAAAGTCACGTCAAACAAAGGAACAAATTATATGGATCTTATTGGGAATTCCTTCCTTTTTCTAACAATATCCTCAGAATAAATTATTACTGATAGTTCAAATTTCTAGTTATTGACGTTTTTCAAAGGAATCTATATATCTCGAAAACTATGGTTTATGTAAGAAAATTTTACAGGACATTTTTTGGTTGCAAATGTCATTTAAAATCTGTGGTCTTCGGCTGTTACACCTTTCGTGAGACACTGTAAATAGCATAAACAACCATTGGGCCATATGAGTTAAGTTGAGCATTTGCTTATACTTCTTAAATATTGAGCATATGCTTAATTTCTATGAATAAACGTGAGCAAAACCATCAAGAAAATGGTTTGAGAATTTGCTCTAAAGTAAAGCTTATGTTCAAAATTGTATGAATAAACTAGAGCATTTGCTCAACTTTTGAATTTCAAAATAGACTAGAAAATAGAATTTCACAATAGACTACTAGGTGAGTTTAGTCTAGAGCAGCTTCTCACCTTTTGTTCATATTGAAATGGCTCAACTAATTCGTGTGAGGAAGAGGAAACTATACGAGATACGATCACAATCAATAGTTGAGAACTATAAAAGACTTTTCAGATTTAACCATGATATATCACCATTATTCCTACAAAAGAATAAATTTAATACAAAAAATACCTATCTGATGGAGTTACAATGGGGCAGAACCTTAGTTGTCATGTCACAAGGTAAGAGTATAAGGTGGAGCTTATTCGTATAAAAATGAGCAAATGCTTATGCTTCTACCTAATGCTCATGAGCAAAACCTTATGCTCCATGCTCATTTGCTCAGTTTTCATTCATATGGCCCACTGTCTCAATTCTATTGACTTCATGGAATCTACTTTCGATCTGAGAGTTTCGCACCTGATAAGCTGGATGTAGCTGCACCGATAGATGTGACGAAATTGCCAGGTTGATTTCGCGGCGGTCTTCACCAAAGCTGTTGGCAGCTACACATGTGTACTTGCCGCCATCTTCCTGTCTCACTCTGTGGAAGCGAAGCACAGAGTCCAGAGGCTGAATGAGGATGGAGCCGCTTCTCTCCATCTCAACTAGTGTGCCGTCTGCCTCTTTGAACCATCTGTGAATTGGTAAATTTATTAAATTACACAATGGAATCCACATCTGACAATTTTATAAATTCCTTCACTATTAACTTATTATTATTTTTGCTGAGGATCCTCCCCATGTAAGCTCTATGGCTGTGCTTGATGAGAGATTGTTTTGAATGACAATGAATTGCTATAAGCTTCACCTTATACTATCATTCTAGTCTTCAGACTGATCGGCAACTCATCTCTAACTTATAAAATTGAGAATTTTTATAAGAGTGATCCTCATTAGATGAGGATCATCTAATTCTTAATCGAATTCTACAATTTTCAAGTACACCACTTGATAAGCGGTGTACAATTTGTTCCGAACAACCTCAAAATGAGAGTGGAGTTAGTGGAGCTGGTCTTTCAACAGATGTATCATAAGCACATCACTTATCATTCCTTATCTAGTCTGACAGATTGCTCCATCAATATTATAGTTGAATATTAATGATAACTCAATCAAATGACTCCCCTTGATACATCTATCATTCGACCATTATTAACACATTATTTTTTAAGAGGCACAACGTTTTCATGCTTCATAATAGGTAATAGATATCATAGTCTATATATCTCTATAAGGTAAGATACAGTGAAGGTGAGAGGTGAGTTTATGAACTGCGTAATTATAGATCACCACTATTGATGGTGAGAACGTGAGTTCGAGAGACATTACTCTTTGGAATAGTTTATTCCTTATGATCTATTCTACTATTTGGAACAAGGAATGTGTAGCAGTAGCTGGGAGCTAGTGATGTGGAAAGCAAATAGGGACCAGTTGTCTCAAAAAATTAAATTTGAGATATCATTTTTCCTCAATAAAGGAGACTATAAAGAACAATTTTAAAAAAATTCAGATTGATATCTTGAGAAATGACTGAGTTATGCCTATTCAAACATAAAAACAGGACAATGCTATAACTCCATAACGACAACACTGGTCCCTTTTCTACAACATTACATGTGTTAATATAATCGACGATTTGTTGAAGAACAAGAGAATACTTTTTCGTGGCGAGTAGGAAAAAAATAATAGTTTTTAAAATGCTCAAAGCAATACGATACCATAACAAAAATACCGTATCTATCTATATGCAATAGCAGAAATATAATTTCTACAGATATATTTGAACAAAAATGTTATATTTGTAAAAGATTCTATTTTTCCGATAGAATTTATTATACTAGCGAGTGACAACATTCTGTCAGAATTATTGATATTTCTATACTGCGTACGAGATAAAGAAATCAGCAAGGAAACCACAAGAATGTTTTTCGCAGTTTTGAGTGCTGTGTACTCCAGTGTGCTTTGTCAAGTGATGAAAATTTACTTTGAAGGAGGAAAAGAAGTGAGGGAAGTCGAACTGTACAGCTTCGCAGAATACAATATCGGAGAAATAACAAAAACAGGCAGCGGAGGTAGCAGCCTCGGTTTATTCCTCAGCCAAAAGGTGGAATAACAAGATTTCTGCATTTGAATAAGATTTCTCTTTCTTATTATTTATTGAGCTTGATCTTTCTTGTCTTCGATATTGATCTCTGTTCTATTTTGCTGGTACAAATTCCGAATTCTTTACTTGTGCTAGATAAAGTAGGTACTCGAGAAGCAGGAACATGAAGTGATAGCTTTCGAAAATATATCACTTTACAAGGCATGAACAGATACTTCATCATGAAGACATATAAAAAGAAAGCTACAAAATGGATAGAATTAGCATGACGAATGTGGTCATGTAAAATTAAAGATTTTTCTCTCATATTAAAAGGATTTGATTCAAAGGTTTTCATGAACTCGTTCAAAATCCTTATTCATCAAACATCTTCATCGACACAAATGATTCATTAATCATACTAGATAGATTAGATAGAAGTTGCTTTATCCATATCGAATCAATTCACAAGATATTGAAACAATTTAACAAACGGCTTGATCTTTTAGAAATTCAAATTAAATAAGCATAGAAAAATACGTTTTTAACAAAATCAGATACGGTACTATACTTGTGCATTTAAAAAGTGAAAGAAAATCATTCTCCTTTCACAAACCCATTAATAGTGGAAAGCATAAGAAAGAAAGAAAACATGAAAGTCAAGAGAATAAAAATTAATTGAAAAGCAACAGGGATCAGGGATTAGTAATTAAACTCCTGAACTAACAACTAATTGCCATAATATAAATCCAAGAGTTTTTCAAAATGATGACTAAGTTCTTCCAATTTCTGCCATCTGAGACATCAATAGAAGTTTCCTTATTCAGTTCACTAGATCGAAAATATCTATGTAGCCTATATGTCTCCATTCAGACAAAATGGGGCATACAGCCAATAAATGAAAAATAATATCCTCATTCTATTGTAATCTGTATTATATTCGATACTTTAGTTACTATCCATGTATAAAGTAACTTATAACTGGTAAGTTAGTAGCTAAAAAGTTAACTTTTAGGCTCAAATCACACTTACGCGACTTAGGTCGAGAAGAGACTCGACTCTAGTCGAGAGCATGTGTTTTCAAATGGTGACATCGCGGAGACTAGAATCGACTGGTCTGAGTGTCACCATTTGGAAACACATGCTCTTGACTAGAGTTGAGTCTCTTCTCGACCTGAGTCGCGTAAAGCTGCGTTTACACCGGAGTTAATAACACAAGTTTCTAACATTTTTGTTATCAACAGATGTTAATTACAAAAGTTAATAACATCATGTTGAGTTGCGTTTACACCGGAGTTGATATCATGAGTTATCAATAAAAAGTTGTCAACTTGAGTGAATCGAGAAAAAATTATCTTGAAAAAAGTTGATAACTCGTGTTTTCAACAGAAAAATTCCTTGTTATTAACAAGATTTATGTTATCCATCGAAAGTCGGTAACTTTTGTTAATAACAGGTTACTATTTTCCTCGCGACCCCCTCGCCAAGCATCCCTACCCTACAACTACAGCTGTTCCCTAATAACTACAGCTGCAGACAAAACACGTGACAAGTTTATTAACTTTTTTTGATAACAAAACTAGCAGCCAAAAGAAAATGTTATAAATTATGTTGAAAACTTTTGTTTTAAACTCTGGTGTAAACGCATTATAATTTATTTACATTAGATCAGATGAAGATCATTATTTTAATGATCACACACATGTTTCAATTCAAATTTGAAGACAATTTTTTGCTTTTCATTCCGGCTGTTATATCATATCATACTCTCGTTAAATGAAATTATATTGATAACAATATATTGTTAATAACAAGGAATTTTCTGTTAGAAACATGAGTTATTAACTTTTGTCAAGATAAATTTTTGACGATTCAGTCAAGTTAATAACTTTTTGTTAATAACTCGTGTTATTAACTCCGGTGTAAACGCAGCTTAAGTGTGAGTTAAGCCTTATAGTAACTGTACGTCATGTATGCTGTCAATGAATGCTTATCAAATATCACTCAATATGAATTTTTGAACATCAAAACCTACATTCTGTCTCCAACAAAAATACAATTAGAGCTTCTTGAGAAATTTATAACAATTTGTCATAGTATTTCACTCATATAAATGTTCATATGTGCGGCTTTTCTATTTCATGTAAAATGCTGACACAGGAAATTGTCGATTTAGAAAAGCAGTACGATAAGTTCAAAGCTAACGGAAAACCGAATTAGAAAACTGTCAGTCAGTTGTATTCACGTTCTCCTTCCCACGTCCTCCTCCACTCCACATTTCAACAGCTTGCTGAAAACTTGACGATTGTTCGTGGGGAAAACCTACTCTGCGCGATCTCAAAGAGAATTTTCCAAGAAAGAAAAAGAAGACTCGACGAGTTTCTGTCGAATGTTGCTCTGTGAACAAGTTTCACGTATGCAGAAGAGTTTTCTGATGTTCTTCTCTCGATGCATCATCACGTTCCTTTTTCGAAACTCGAGAAACAACTTACAAAGCTGGAACTGCAGTTTGCTGGAGATGAAATAGAAAAATATTATCGTTGCGCGGACCTGTCGAAACAATATTTCTCCAAAGTAGTTTCAGCTCACTGGAGTACTCCCGAAAATATCATTTCTTGTCACATTCTTTATTACTTTTCTTCAGCTACTGATAGTTTTCTGTCAAATCATTATCTTTTCTCAAGAGAAATCAGTGACAAATGGAATAACAATTATATGATCCGATGATTACTAATAATCATAAATACAATCGTATGGCGTCATTAAGTTCGTGGAGAGACGCAAGGGTTAATCAATCAAGGTTTTCTGATGTTTGGAGAACAGAGTCAGCTTTAACGGTTTTGCTTGTAACCGTGAGCCATGAGCCTGTAATTTGAGTATGGGGTTGAGTTGTAAAAGAGACAAACTTACGCTTATCCTTTTTCTATGGTTGGAATGAGTTAAGCCTGTAAGTTGAGTACAGGCACCGAACAGTTTGGGGAGGGAGATATGAAATCTGTATGAATACATAATGTTTCAATAGTGGAAGGTGTGTATTCTATATAAGTTAGGAAACTATTATTTGCAATTGGCTCAGGTTCATTAGCCTCGTGAATGTTCAACAGGTTGAGATAATTATCCAGATATACTCATTTATAGAACAGCTACTAATCAATAATAAATGAAAAATTGGGATTAATTAGGTCGAAACTAGTCGTTGAATTGTTTTAAGTTTTAATATGTTTCAAATAAGAAGGATACTACAAGTTTTATATTGTTTTTATTAATTAAAAATTGGTATGATTTCAATAGTTTACTTATTCAAGTAACTGGTTATGTAAATACAATACAATACAATACAAATAAATTTTATCTCCATTAATATACAAATAAACAATCTAATCAATAAAATTTACATAATATTCAAGAATACAATGAATTAAATTTACTACAAATATAAATAAATTGCTTTTTTCGGAAATTAACCTCGCTACTCAACTATGGGAAATACATGTTCTAGAGCAGGTAAAATGTTTCCTTATTGGTGTAATTTGAGTCAGAACTTAAGCCAAACCTGTTAATAAGATTGTGGACTGTGATAATATGGATTGTATTTTTATATGAGTAAACTTCAACATGTGGTTGACTGATGGTGGGGGGGGGAGTTTATGCACGAATGCAAGAATTAACGTGCATGAATTCCTTATGAATAGTGTTATGTAATGTTATGTAGGTTACGCCTATTACTCGTAGTTTTTAATCGATCCATAAAAGAATATTTCAATGAAACAATAGTTTTATGAGATTATCCAGTTTTGTTGAATATTTCATAAAGTTTTGTGCTAGTCTTGCCAATTTTGTGCTGAAAATATGTTGTTTTTCATGATGCAGGGTCCGTCACTGTTGTTTGTGTCTCTCAACTGTAAATTTTATTTTTGTCAATACCCATTTAATATAGATCATTATTCTATATAGATTTGAAGATGGATGGATTTGAATCGAACTTACTGATAATGAGGAGGCGGGTATCCTTGTGCTATACATTCCAATTCAACAGTTGATCCCAATTTACCATTCACTTTGCTCACTACGTGGTCGATTCGCGGTATTTGATGTTTTTCTGCGCCTGTAAATCGATAATAGACATCATATAGTTGGATTCAAACAATTAAATCAATTTATTGATGAAATGAATGATACAGTACTAATTCACGTGAAGAAAAATATCAGAAGAGTATCACATTCATCACTATAATAATTATTGCTTGTTTTTAACCCAATGCTTGTCTATGATGATTTGTTCCAATAAAAACAAATATAATATGAAATATATATTATATCCAATTTTATTAATCAAATTCCTTGATCTGTTTCGTACTGTATTCATATTCTTACTACGAATACTGTTGATGTGGAATCTATCTTGTTCATTGCAAGAAAATTCATTTTCGTAATATACAATTTAGGAAAGATCAATTAGAAAACAGACGGATAAGGTTAGGAAGACGAATTTGAGCGTCAATCGTTCATTACTCCTATTACGAACCTAGAACCTGGGTGTAATTGAATAGAGAAATTAATCATAATGAGAGTCCTCGATATCTTAAGAGTTGAGGGAAGAAATTGAGGGTATTAATGAAAAGGGAATAAGCCCCTTCGAAGTTTGTCTTTATGGACGCTACCATTAAGCCCACAATGCGAGGATCGCTTCAAATCGTGATTACGTTGAGAGTATTTGATAAAAATGAGTAATTTTCTACAAAACTCATGTCTGGGTTCATTACCACTGGTTTATTGAATTGTCTTGAAAATATATGGAGTATGAAAAGTAAATTAGAAGTAAGAACCGATAACCGATACTCTTCCAGTTTTCTTCGAAGCCGATAATCACATGTATAAAGGACTCTTCAAAACAAATTGTATGAGAAATGTTTTCATTTTTACACAAATTAAAATATAATAATTATCGATTGTGAGGAGGTCAATACTTCTTCACAGATAACTTGTATATAATAATTGGGACTTCAGTACTAAACAATATTCCTTGATTGATAGTGAAGCTAGCATCCAACAAATATTGTTAGTAATAATTGTTTTTTGATGTAGTAATGATTTCCATGTACTTGTAGATTGATACAGTATTCCGCTTATAGATTTGTTGACGAGTGTTTAATCTGTACTTATAGCAGCGACTAGAGAAGTTTTGTGAGCCAAGAATCCTGCTTGAAAGGTATAAGGTATGAGCTCTCTACAGTAAGCTAAACATAATATTACAGCTACACATCTATTGTATCAGAGCACCCTTTTTAAATTGGTACTCTTGAAAATATTGCATTAGTAGCTGATACATATCGTGACGAAATAATTTAAGAAGGGTACTCATATTTATATTTTTATTTATATTAAAAAGTAGCCCTAAAGGAAATAAGACGACTATCAGATATGGATTGCCTGGAAGTAACTCAGTTTCAATTTTAATTTCAACTTATTCATTTCTCAGAATACAATTTCAATAAAAACAATTTCAATCCCTCTAGCTATTAGCTCTTAGATGGATATTACAAAAAAATTCATTCTAATTTACTAGATTGCAATATAATATAAAGAAATATAATTATATAATATATATTGAATAGTTATCAGTAAAGTGCAAAATTAATAACTTCCCACATAATATAAAAGTTTATCCTTGAGAATGAAGGATTTATCTGTGAAATTTAATCAGAACAAAATTGAATAGGATGGTAGGATGCCCTTGTTTTTGAATCTATTTTATTCACTGCATTTGCCGGGTTCACTTAGTTAAGCAGAAGATGTCAAGAGCAGAACACAGCAACTCCAAATGCACTTTATCAAATATTAGGTTTTTCCAGCAATTATTCTCTGCTCCGAGTACCGTTTGCCATGCTTCGTTTCCACAAAACTCGATAAACTCACAAACTTATACTTTTTTTACTTCACTTTTCTAATCCTTTTCCTCTTTCTTCTCTTATTTTGTCCATGCTCTCTTGTTTCTCACTCTCTTCTGAACCTATAATCACTGGCTCTCTTCTTCTTCTTCTTCTTCTTCTTCTTCTTCTTCTTCTTTTCCATCATAATCATAATCATAGTCATCACCATCATCATCATCACCATCATCATCATCGTTGTCGTGATCATCATACTCTAAATTTGCATCCCTTATCTTCTTTGAATCTACTCATTCTAATTCACTTCTACATTTGTCCTTTTTCTTCATTCCCTCTATCTCTAACCTACTCCTTTTGTCGTTAGCTCTTTTTCATTCTGTATTCTTTATATCTTTCCTCTCCACCATTCCACATCCATTTCTCCTTCTTCTTCTTCCTCCTTTTCACTTTTCACTTTTACTTGGTGCACTTTAACTATCGCCATTTTTCCAATTTCATCTTCTAAATTATATTTTTCTACTCCTCACATATCCTCTCTCTCCTACTTTCTCCCCTTCTTTTCTTCTAACCTTTCCTCGATAAGCTCTTCCATCTTCTTCCTTCTCCTTTCTGCATTTCCATTCCAACAGCTCCTTCAACGTTTACTTGGCATCTTTTCAATTACTGCAAGAAGTTCAATCTTCACATGCAGTATTGCTTGATTGCTTTTTATTGAAAGCAATATTCGTTGGGGAGCGGAATATTGTATATTCACGGTTGAAAGGATCCCCTTCTTGCCGAGAATGATTCGTTTTTATGGCTCGGCTGACTGCTATATAAATCGTTGATGTTTATGCTGATGGATGGATGCATATCTCCAACCAAATCGAAAAACTATTTTCTCCAAGATCTGAGTTTTCTTTTGGACTGTTGATGAGATCATGAAAAATACTTCATTTCTAGATTCAAATATTCGTGCCATGCAAGTTGTATTAAAAAATGTTAATTAAACGGCTTTCTGATATTCAAAATATATCGATTGGAATAGAAATCCATGATTCTTATTGCAATTTCAGTAAAACCGTCAGAGACTATCACTCAGGCTTATCTACGTGGTTTTAAAATTTTCTATAATATTGGTTATGATGCTGATATTCAATACAAAGAAATACAAGTAGCAAAGCGGTAGTTTGATGATCACTATCATTATCCTTGAAGCTTAACATTTCTATGTCCTATTGATGTAATCTTAGAATTGGGTGTTAAGGAGGATTCAAAAAGGACTTGATAAGGAATCGACTGATGAATCTTATTATATTAAAGCTGCATTTGCAAATGTAAATGTGAAAACTCTACTGAATCAAGTCACGAGCATCATCATAAAGGTTGTTATCTATCACATGGATTATCATATCTCATCACACTATCATTTTTCATTCATTTATTGATACAAAGAACAAAATTCTTTCAATTAATTGGGGAAGGACCAACAGGCACAGCCCATAACTGTATCTTCCCCGAATTTAGATTTATACACTATATAGTCCAAAAAGTAGTATATGCTCCATACACTTTCGAATTCAAGTCCAATTTTCAGTCCAAATATTAAATATATGAAAACAGAAAAGTTTTAATTTTGATTGACAAAATAACAATCACTAATCACTTGGAACTGATAAATTATGAATAATTTTACCTTTCAAACCCTCAAGGTTTTCTCATCTTCTAGGTCGTGTTTATATTTTACAGCTGGCTATACGTCAGCTAATGAATTTCGGGGATGAGATATTTTGATTTTCCACAGACGCACTTGCTCACTCACTTTTTACCATCCACTGACGACGAAAGTCTCGGCTGTTTTTCCAAGGATGAATTATCCTTTTAATGTCGTTCAGCGAGTTTTCCCAGGGATGAGACCTAGTGCAATCGAATTTTTATATCATAAACCTACTATATTGCAAATTTCATCAAAATAGTTAGAGTCGTTTTCGAGATCCTTGAACATAAATATAAATAACCAAATATAAAAATATTTATAGATATTGCTCGCTTAATAATTATAATAGGATTTAGCAACTTATTTAGAATGACAACGAAATTCAATTCATTCCAACATTCACTCATCTGTTTCAATTTGCATCGGACTATTCTCGTAAATTGGCAACTTAATTCAATTCAATTGAACGTGGCATTCATCTGTTTTAATTTCAATCGAACTACTTTCTTGCGGTTGACTATAGTTATTATCTATCAAAATATATCTATCAATTATTAGCATAATAGAAGTGAGTCAGAAAATTTTGTGGTGTAGATAAATAGATTAATCTCTTCTTCTTCTAATGTGTCTCTTATCGGAGGTTCGCTATCAGCACAGCAGTCCGGATCTTATTAACTGCCGCTCGAAACAAGTCTTTGCTGCTGCAGTCAAACCAATCCCTCAAATTTTTAAGCCAAGAAACACGTCACCTTCCAACACTCCTTTTTCCGCTGATTTTTCCCTTGAACTATAGTCTGCAGAGTTATATATTTGTGGTTTCTCATTAGATGTCCAAGATTAATCTACTGAACTTCAATTGCATCTCTTACCCAGGACGACAATCTTGCCGGGCATGCTGACGCGTCGTTCGCCGGTGACAGTGCTAGTCGCCTGACAGCTGAAGCGCGCATACGCATCCTCGGGCTCCGTGTCACGGACGTGCAGCGCGCCCGCGCCGGTCACCGTGAAGCGGCCGCCAGAGTGAATCACTGTGCGACCGAGCACTGGCTGCTCGTAGAACCACAGCACACTGTCGCGGACTGACGCCCCATCGCAGCTCAACACAGCCACGTTGCCCGTTATCACCACTACGTCCTGCACGCGGAGGTGGTAGGACGTGTCCATGTCTGCAAATAATTCAAGCAATGATACTTATGATAATCAAATAATAATAATAAACATTCCCACAAATGTAGTTATGTAGCTAAGGTGAACGTGATATTTTCGAGCTCAAAATTTAATTGGTGTTATTCTTTATTTTGTGGAATAATTACATTTTGTTTCATGTTTTTACGAAAGTTTTATCATCAATCTATCTAAATTTTAAATTGTTTGTTTTATTACAATTTATATTTTCAGATAGTGATTTGGTGTGAGAAATTGGAATGGACATAACTTATGTATATTATTTTGACAATTTGAAACTAAATTAGGAAATTGAAGAAGTTTTGGACAATAGCCCGTTTTTTCTTTTTGAAAAGAAAATTATTGTATTGTTTGTGAAACAAAGTATTGTTTGTGCTAGCCTGATAAATAAATAAATCATAAAGTAGTTCGAGAGGGCTACTTGAATTGTTATGAATAATAATTATAGCGTTGTTTATATTATGTAAGAGAGTTTGAAAAGGTAGTTATTTCTATAACAATTTTATATACATTCCTTGAAATGAATTTAAAAATTGCCTACAATGAATAACTTAATGCAACTAATCTCTTAACTCAACTCTGACTATTTCTTTTGCTTGTCTATTTATTTTTAGCCTATTTATAGGCTAAAAATTCATGTTTCCTCTATAGGAACTTTTTCTCTTGACTTTATACGGCTTTGAATAGGACAGTTAACAGAATATCAGTGGCATTTCGAGAGAATTTACAGTGAGTGATTAAATGATGGAGAGAGCGGATTACATAACCAGCTCCATATGTAAAGCTGTGTTTACATCAAAGTTATTAACAAAATGTTTATTTCTCCATCCTTATAGATTGTATTAGATTGAACATAACTTATCATACATATGATGAACATATATGTTTGTCAAGTTCCACTCAATGTAATAGAATCTATAAGGACGGAGAAATAAACATTTTGTTAATAACTTTGGGGTGAACGCAGCTTAACTGATGTTTAGACAAATGACAAATGACATGATAGCTTGTGCTGGACATGATAACCTTTTGGGCCGGAGAACTCGCTCTGAATGCCGCTGATATCTGTCAGCTGTTTTATTGCAAGCCGTCGAAATATGAAAGGAGTAGTTCAAGATGAATTGAATTATATAGTTTGTACTAGCCGTCAGGCTCGCTTCGCTCGCCATATCCGTCTAGCCAGGGGGCTCCGCTCCCTGGACCCCCGACTGGATCATCCACGAATGAGATCAGCAGGCTCGCCTCGCTCGCCTGCATTTTTCATTTAAGCATTTTTATCATATGCTAGGACGATCCAGTCGGGAGTCCAGACTAAAAGTCTGGCTAAACGGATATGGCGAGCGAAGCGAGCCTGACTGCTAGTAATATAATATTCCCAGGAATAGCTCTGATTGAAGTAGCAGTGCCCAATCAATTTTTCCGCGATAAATGCATTTCAATCTTCAACTTGGTGCCAACCTAACAAAGTCTACTCAACTTAATGCCAACCTGACAAAATTATGAATTTAGTTACCAGTTAACAACTGTGTCGAAGAGGTACTCTCTCTAGATTATAGTTCTATATTAACATATGGTATGGACATTTTTCAATTATTATAAATTAAGAGAATAAGAAGAATATACATGCTAAAAGACGAACTTTAAACCCTTAAAAACCACCCTTAGAGTTTAAATATTGCTAAAAGATTTCTTAGTACGCCTCTAAAGGGCCAACTGAACATACCTACCAAATTTGAACGTTTTTGGTCCGGTAGATTTTTAGTTCTGCGAGTGAGTGAGTGAGTGAGTGCCATTTCGCTTTTATATATATAGATAGATAGATAAATAAAATGAGATGAGACTAGAAGAATATGTCAGTGTTTTCAAATTGTGCAGAATTTCAATGTTTTCAATCAAGCCCATATGACTGGAAATATTAAAATTGACTCTGCATCGACTGTGTTGTCGAATTTTATAAATCCTGTCAGAAGGATTTAGATACTTTGATCTTCAAGATACAAGATACTTTGATCTGTGGGCCTATAATTTCCAAAAGAATATGTGTTGAAATTTCAATTAGATTGATTGGCATTTAAAAGTTATCGTCCAGCATACAAAAAAAGGAAGTATGAAGGGCTTGCATGGAAAGATTTGAAATTCGCACAATTTGGCAACTCAGATATTTTCTACAAGTGACAACTTCAGACTACAATTCCATGAATTATCAAATGCAATTTAATAATTCAGCTGACAACTGATTTATGACCTGTCATGATAAGATACACCAATTTTTTTCTTTTGCACTTCCAATGTCATCCTGTTATACACAAGAAGGATGAAGGAGTGAGTCAATTCAGACATACTTCGATTTGTGGGCCTATAATATTCAAAAGAGTACGTGTTGAAATTTCAATTTGATTGATGTAAGCATTCAAAAGTTATCGTCGAGCATACAAACAACGAACCCACAGCGGACAAGTCAAAAGCAAGAAATCATTTAATGTTTTTCAGAAGAGATTAATGAATGAACACGAACTTATTGAAGTGCTGTGTTTTCTATGATCTAGTGTCAGAATAACTGAAAACCCATTTTGTCATTATTTCAATTACATTATAACCTGAACTCGAACACTACAACTACTCTAACGTTGTAAGGAACTACAGGTATTGGGCCGTAAGGCATAACACGCACCGACAGTTTTGAAAATGTCGCTGTGACATCTCTCGACCGGAGTATTCAATTGCGAATGTCAAACATAATCTTAGATGATGGCTGGAAGGGTACAGGTGCTCCCCTGAGGGGGGTGCGGGGAAGGGATAGCCGTTCGCTCATCTTCGCTTCCCTTAGGAAATGTTATACAGCCAATATTCGTGACGTAGTTAGGGTTATATAGGCTCGTTCAGATGGGATCCTATGGGAGGCGAATGTTGCCGCCGCGACCCACCTTCCGCTATCTATAAATCATTCTAAATTCAATGTGTGACGTGCGGTCGCGAGACCCCAGCTACAATTCGCTCTGATCAAATTGCACCACACTCACGGCACAAACATCCTCTCAAATACAGACAATGTGAACAGGTGGCAAGACAATACATCAAAACCTCCCGGCGGTGTCGTTTTGATTTACAACTATCCACTGGCAACCTAACTCAAACTAAAGTACCAACTACAGACTATAATAAACTCCACAACATATATGTGTTCCAAAATTTAGTGAGTCTGCTTGAAATGATGTGGCCCATGTCTATGACTGAAGGTCAGTATTATGATTCTGGAATAATATGTCTAAATATTTTTATGTACGTTCACGTATAATGGATTTGAAGTGAAATAGATTCAGGCAGCTTTCACACCATTAAAAATCATTCATTTATCAAACGATTTCCAGCTTGTGTTTAGAAGCTAAAGCGTATACATGAATGATAAAATAAATGAGATTATTAAACTTCAAACACTTCAAGTTTAATACATGTATGAGATCGAGATTTTACGATAGATTTTAGATATAGATTTTCGATAGATTCTACGATAGATTTTAGTATAGATTTTCACGGTCTTATTGTCTAATCGTCTAAAGCTAGTTACACACACATCGATTTTTGGACGTAAGATTTTTTGCCGTCCTAATAAATTCTATTAGATTGAACAGACGATAATGTCAAACAGATGATGTTTGTCAAGTTCCGTTAAATCTGATAGAATTTATAAGGACGGCAAAAAATCGATGTGTTTGTCACTGGTATAAGGGTGCGTACAGAAATGTGCCACGAACAAGCGTATTTAGCCCCGCACACACATAGTTTACACACATATATTTTTGTTTGTACGATATTTGCCGTCTTTATGAAATCTATCAGATTAAACGGAACTTGACAAACATCCGTTTAAAATTATCTGTTTAATTTAATAGAATTTATAAGGACGGCAATAATACCGTACGAACAAAAATCGATGTGTGTGTACACATGATATGCTTATAAAAACTGTATCTCACTGTTCCTGTTCAAATGAAGAATGTTTCTGTTCAGATGCGCATAACTGTACGCACTCATTTCAAGTTCACTACAATAGGATCAACTATATAGATTGTCACGGTCGTACTGTCTAATGGTCTTAGATGTTGCAGCGACAAGTTGCAGATTATTCATGACTGATCGACGGCAGCTTCATCATCATTGAGGTCAACCTCGAACAAGGCACATGCATGCAATAAAGTGTGTTTGCCGAATCATGTTATGCAAATTGAGGCGAGCATCATGCTTTGACCATCGTCTCGTTTGAAGTGTTTGTACCTAACTGTGCTCTGTTCTTGGTACTCGGTGGCTGTTATGGTGGTGTTCTGCTGCCTACTAGTACTTAATAGGTATGAGTGTTGGGTCCTTGTGTTGTGTGTGATGCTTTCTATTGCTCCAACCACTGCATAACAGACCCAAACTATTTAGACGTAGACTATGTCTTTCTTACTCCAAGTTCTACTTGTCCAAGTCAATACTTCTTCAATTGATAGAATAGGTGCATTAAAAATAAGAAATAATGGTTGCATTCATACAATTCAAGCCATAAAAATCCGGTCCCCATTAGAGTTCACCCCGTGAACCTCGAAACCACGAAGTATGAAACTTCAAGGGTTTCACGTATATGATAAAATATTATGGAATAATACTGCATGGGAAGAATTGAATAAATGTCGATCATCACTCTATTTCATGATATGTTGAACGAGAAATTCATCCATTTTGGTTGAATGAAGAACTGTTACTAGTAAAATTGAACGAACTGTTACCCGTTAGATGAAGAACTAGTTACTTGTATGTATAATTTCCATACATGATACTTTTCATTCAACGTAAAAATTCAGGACTTTCAATGGAACGTAGGAGCTGTTTTTTAATTTATTAGAATCGAATATGAATATTCGTAGTCTTCTCAAACATTATCGTTTGGAGTACCATTGAATGAAGGTGGGAGGATGTTTGGATTGATAACAGGAAAATAAACATTTTCATTATCACTTGAGAATACTCCCACAGCATACAATTTGCCAGATTACTGCTAGGGCATCTCACATCTCATGCAATTTTGAAATCTATTTCCGTCAAAATCGTATGTTTGGTTCACGGATAACTTGTTGGTCGAGAGGGATTTCAAAATTCATTCCCATGCCGAGCAGTGTACTCCGGGTTGGTTTTGAAATTAAGAACGAACAAAAGGAAATCGCTAAAAGTCAGGTTCATATCTCACGCTTTTGTTCAGCTGGATTCTGGGGAAGTTATTTCAGGCCACTAGTGAATATGACGACAAGCAGATAATAACCAAGATTAGATAGCATCAGCTTGTTCTGGCTAAATGGTACAAGAACTTAAAAAGGATTTAAAGGAAGTTTACTACTCATAAATAGATTATTTATAAAATATTTGAAGATTGAGGTTATATAGATGTATTCACGGATCGGTGACCTAGAGATCGATCAAACCGAAGAACGTAGAATCTGACCAAAACCCCTTGGCAGAGCTTTATTGCATTCGGATGGTGTGCAATGTGAAAAAACACCCGTCCACGTGGCTAATTATTAGGTAGCATGGAATTAATATTAATATATAGAATATTAACTAGCATGCAAAGAGCATAAATAAAAAACCAAATAAAATAATTTAATGTATTCAGGAAATAAGAGTTACCAGGCGCATGAATACCTAATAAAATTTGCATGCACCAATAGTAAAACGGCAGTTAATAGGCGGCAACTGTAGGCCAATTCAAAAATATTTATATATATTTATATAAATGTACTAGATTTTGTGTAAAAATTTATGTAATCTATGTTATCAATATGGCTCGAATGCAAAGAAATTATTAATCATATAATCTAAGCAATATTTTAGCATTTTTTGTAAGATCTATTTGAATTTAATGGCGGAAGATTGGGATATTTAAATTTTATGCTAATTTGAAAGTCGGAAAGAGGATCTGTAAAACTTGAGAAGGAAGAACCAGACTCGCCAGCCAGATGCCACCATAAGAGGACCCCAAATATTTTAGAGCGAAGTACCTTATTAATAATTTTGTAAAAATTAAAGTTAAAGTAAATTATTAAATTTCTTAAAAGACTTCGTGATGCTATTGTGAAGCAGAAGTCATTTTTCATTTTAATTAAATTTATAACCCCTTGGAGGAGACGATTCCGGCTACCATATTCCCGGACCACATGGAGTTGGATCGACATCGGCGGCTTACAAGAAGATTTTCGACACGTGAGTGATTAAATTTGAATTTAGTGATGGGCGCCCTAGTGCTTCGAATTAATCTGATGATCAAAGCTAGCTCGCCGAAAGGGTTTTATAATAAATTAAGAAATTAATAAAAGTAATACTTGCGCAAGTAAAAATTAGTATTAAGGTATTTAATTGAAAGAAAAATATATAGATCAATATTTTAGAAATTTCTATTTAATCAAAGAAGTACGAAATCTAGGCTATCAAACGTATGCATACAATATTTAATTTTTTGCAATACAATTTGCGATAATTTATCATAGTTCTAATTCACTAGATGAATGGCTCTACCTATTCCGTCAGGTGCCGAATCTTGCACCCTGAGATGAAAATATATATTCGATACAAATAAATCTACTAAATACTAGAGATTTCAATTTATATATATATTTGAATTATTGGTGGCTAATTTATCAAGCTGATCTTAGAGCACATATTTTTGATTGAATTATTCAAGTCGACAAGTATTAGCAAGCGCATATCGTAACTACATGCAACAGAATGCATATGATTTTAAGATAAAGGCACATGGTAATGTTTCGTGCCATAAATCTAGAATATAAAGTTTAGCCTGTGATATTTTGCTGATATAAAATTATTGTTCTATTTTTTATATTATATTTTTTATCGCTCTATATATATATTTTTTGCCTCGATTGATCTTTGCATTATTTGTGTAATATATGTGTGAAATTTTCATGGTGTGCAATTTATTTTTTATTCCTCATCTCTATAGTATAAATATCATTTTTATATATATTTATTATTTATTGAATTACAAAAGTTATAGGAGAAGCCCATATCTAGGCCTATCAAGATTTTTTAAGACTGAATACTATTAGAAAAACCACGACCTAATTATATTAAATCTCATGCTTTACCGACTGATGCCAAGCAGGAGGCTAATCGTTATTTTAATATAAAGAATAACGTGACAGAAAGACATGGCGCCCAACGTGGGGCCACGGATACGACAGAAAGACATGTCGTACCAACGTGGGACTGATGATGAGAGCCAAGCTCATTGAATAATTATTTGAAATTAGGTCAATAACCATATTGAAAATTATAGATAACTTATACGAGTTGTGAGGAAAACTGGCGAAGGAAA
The DNA here is from genome assembly GCF_014356525.2 of Nilaparvata lugens. Taxonomy (NCBI): domain Eukaryota; kingdom Metazoa; phylum Arthropoda; class Insecta; order Hemiptera; family Delphacidae; genus Nilaparvata; species Nilaparvata lugens. The sequence goes on along the minus strand of NC_052505.1, from coordinate 75,390,468 downwards.
ATTTGTATTACTTTTTGGGGAAACAATAGCTTTAAATAGAGAGAAATTATATGTTTTAAAGAAAATTTTATATTGTTAGTACTGTGAAAAATACATGTCTGTAGAGAGAGCTATTATATTTTATGGGCCTAAACTGCTAGTCAGAAATCAATGAATAGTATTATTATATTATAAGAGCTTAAGTAATAAATAGGTTACCTGGCTTGTAATGTCCATAGGCCTATCCTCATTTGTGTCCTTATTAATGCCTTGTTGGCCAAAACTTTCACTTTTTTAACAAACACTTGACACTTAATCCATTTTTAAAATATGAGTCTCTTTTCGTCCACGCAAAGTAAGGTAGCAGACACACTGCAGACGGCGATAGTAGCGGAGATCGACGCTGAGGGGGGCGCGATGGAGTCCAACGCCCAGATCTCTTCAATCACCGCCAAGAATCCTGTGAACAGTAATAAACCGTTAAATGTCTCCCAAGAAGCAATAAGAAGGGTTATAGTAGAGGGGATGATCAAGTCATTTTCTAATAGTTTAGAAAAAACAATGACCATGGCAATGAAGGACTTGAAGGCGGAAATGAAGGAAATGCGGGAATCATTGAAGGATACATCGGTAAGAACGGGTAAGGAAACTGCGGACACAATATCAGCATCTACCGCTGAAAATCAAGAACTAATTACAACCGATTTAACAGCAAAAATAGATACTGTCACTTGTGAGTTAAACGAAAGAATAGATAACCTACCAGCACAAAACACTTCGCAAATTCATGAAATAGCTCACCCAAATTCTGATATAAACCAAAACATAGTACAACTTAATTCATTGGAGACAGCCGTTGGAGAACAGCAATTATTTTCATCTGAATTAAATGCCGAAGTAGTAGATAATGAAACAGAAGCTTCTAGTCATTGGAAACAGGCCCAAGAGAAGTTAATACAACTTGAAAATCAAATACATCAATTTCCGCACGAGAATATAGAGCCTACTCCCATAGCAACGTTTGATTCACTACACAGTTTCAATGAATTAGGCCGTTTTGACAATACAGACCGCTATCTCCAACCTAAAGAATTTATAGATCAGATAAAACTAGTTCAATCATTAACACCCACCTCTTGGAATTTTTGGCGTCTTCGTTTGACTAGTTTATTGATTGGCGAACCCCTGATGTTCTTTCGGAATAGAGTCCATGAATTTACATCATTGGATGAGTTTGTAGCTGTCTTCCTGGAACAGTATTGGAGCAGAAGTAAACAGTTGGACGTGCTAGCGGACATCATATCGTGCGATTTCAACCCTAACTTAGACGGTGCATGTACCACTTTCGTCACTGCCATACAGTTTAAAAATTCTCAATTGAGCGAGCCCATTAACGAATCGGCATTAGCAAATATTATTTTAAAGAAGCTACCGTATCAAGTTAGAATGGCACTCGCCACACAACCCATTACTGATTGTAAGCAGCTGATAAATCATTTATATGGCATACAGTCTGTGATGGCAATGTCAAACCACCGTTCAGACCAGAGATATACACAAAATCAACATAACTCGAAAAGTAATCAGTATACCAGCCAAAACTATGAATCAGTACCATATGATTGCTCACGATCTACCCCTCAATTTAAACGCCGCTATAATCATAATCATAATAACAGCTGGAATAATAGAAGTTTTCAGAATCGTCAAACAAATCATTATCCACAGCAAACCTATGAAAGAAATTATTATTATGGCCATGATCGATTCAACACAAATAATGATTACACTCAGAATAATTATAATAGAAATTACAAACCGCCACCTCATCAAATAAATACAAACTACACATTAGAGCATGCCACAGGATTAAATCAACAAAAAACCCGGAACCCAGCACCCAACGACCCGCCACCAGATATACAGAAAACTACAGCTAATAAACCAGGACTATATGATACCCCCAATATAACAAGCACAAGCTCAAATGAAACAAACCAAGAAAAGCAGGATATTTCAACGTCATACACCACATTCAGAAATGATTTACCGGAGACTTTGTTACAAGAAACACAAGATAACCCACCACCAGACACACAGGAGCCCATACAAGACAGCCAACCACAAAAAATCGCCGCCAAACATGCAATTAAAACCAGCCGCAAGCAACAACCAATTTTAAGTATCCTGTTTCCCGCCGAAGAGCAACCCGCCACCGAAGAATCACTACCGTCCACAACCCTACAACAAGAACCGATACACTATAATAATGCTGAAATCCCACCACTGCCAAAAATAAACAATCGCCAGGAGGAGACCGCCACCGCACCCGCGCATCATTCGACCCCACCAAGGCACCCCAATGAACCCAGGATAGAGGACCAAGAGGATGACACCAGGCAGGACGGAATACCGGATGAAAGGAGCATGCACCGCAAGGCCCGGAGACGGAAGCGCCCGAGGACACCCGGCCGACATCAGGACGGAGAGGACGGCATTCGGGAGAAGAACATGCATCGCAAGGCCCCGGAGGCGGAAGAAACGGAGGAACCGCGCGCGCCGATGGAGGCCGCATGCACGGTTCAAACGCCCGAAGAGGACACCGGACCGGCACCGAGGAAGACAGGAGCGGACCGACGGCGTGCATCCGCGGCACATACGCTTTAAAACAGATAACCAGCTATGTGACCGGCAAAATGGACGTAATAAATGGGATAAAAAACGGAGCTACTAAAAGGACTACTATCGATTCATGCACGGACAATAAATTGGATTACTTGTGGGAGCTAATTAAGAATGGAAAGTGTCTAAGAAGAGTGAGAGAATCAAGGAATTATACTAATAAAATGAAAGTACCTGGATATGATATGATTAGAGATTATGTTATTAAAAAGATGATAAATGTTTTGTTATGGTGTTTAATATTTGTTATGATGGCTGTGATAATATTGAAAAGTGATGCTATAATTAAGACCGTGTTGTTGTTGAAAGAGTTTATTAGTGTTGATTGGAAGTGTTATATTATTGAATTGTTTATTATGATGATGAAGCCTAATAATGAATTTAAGTGGAAAGTATCGGATGAAAATAAATGGAAGACTTTGAATCAATTAAAAGAAATTATTATTAAAGGAACAAGGAGTTATTTGAAGAGAGAATACACCAGATACCGGGGTTTTATATTCATGAAGATAAATTAATAATAGGACAGCCTCAACAATCAACAAATGGATAGCAGATAACCCAACCAGCCTACAGTGTAGCTACAAGCAGAAAGTCAAAAGATATGGGAAGACCACTACAATTCTACATGAAATATCATCGAATTTAAAATAATATGATAAGAAGTCAAAGGAAAACAACACTATCAAGCCAATTACTAACCTTCCTTAATAAATTTAATATTGGTATAGGACCTCGTGGCAACAATCCAATGTTTTAATTCCTTCCAGCCGTTAGAAGCCTGCAATAAGGAAAAGAACAATTTTTAAATGTGTAATTAAATTATATACATCAGATAAAAAAGGACACAAGCGGGGATAATAAAATTAAAATTTGTTAATTACCTTTTTAAGAGAAAAAATTGAGCAGTTAGGTTAGTTATGAAAGTCGATAGCAAATTCTGATGTAACATGTAACACTATGAATTGTAGAACAGCGAACAGCTGACCAAAGCCACCCAAATCAAATGAATGTAATGTCTGTTGAACATATGTTTATAAAAAGAAGTACTGTACCCAAATAGTTATTTATTATTGTTATTTATTATATTTATTAATGTCGATATATTTATTTATATGTTTTTATATTTATTACTTTTAATTATGCCACGTTTGTTACCTGAAAAGACTTAAAGTGAATACCAGTTACCAAAACCAAAGAGCCATTAGCAAAAGAAAGTATTGTACCTGATGTATAGAAAATTATTTATATTAAGACCTAAGAAATACTATAAGATATAAGCCCAGAAGTTTATGAATCGAAATTATTGTCTAAAAGGAATCATTTATGAGAATTATGAAATGTGTATAGTTAAGTTGGCGGCCCTGCAAGCGGCGAATTCAAAAATTACTGTGTTGTAAATGGTGTCAGGAGGAGTACGTTTAGAAGTTTATATTTATGATATTATTATGTGTGTTGAGGAGGAGAATTTGTTATTGTTTTTGATAAAGGTATAAAGGAGATGCAGCAAATATGTCTGCGATCTGTGATAGAAGTATGAGAGTATAATTTATAAATAAAGTATAGTGTATATCGATGTATTGAAGGGTGGGTTTTCATTAAAAACATTGTGATTCTCAAATATTTTGAATTCAAACCCAGGGGCGCGTGTAACATATTTAAATCTGGGTAGATGAAAAGCCCTAACAGAAATAGTAATAGGTCTAAAAATAAAGTAATTGGCTAATATCGCCAAGCAGATAATAACCAAGATTAGATAGCATCAGCTTGTTCTGGCTAAATGGTACAAGAACTTAAAAAGGATTTAAAGGAAGTTTACTACTCATAAATAGATTATTTATAAAATATTTGAAGATTGAGGTTATATAGATGTATTCACGGATCGGTGACCTAGAGATCGATCAAACCGAAGAACGTAGAATCTGACCAAAACCCCTTGGCAGAGCTTTATTGCATTCGGATGGTGTGCAATGTGAAAAAACACCCGTCCACGTGGCTAATTATTAGGTAGCATGGAATTAATATTAATATATAGAATATTAACTAGCATGCAAAGAGCATAAATAAAAAACCAAATAAAAATAATTAATGTATTCAGGAAATAAGAGTTACCAGGCGCATGAATACCTAATAAAATTTGCATGCACCAATAGTAAAACGGCAGTTAATAGGCGGCAACTGTAGGCCAATTCAAAAATATTTATATATATTATATAAATGTACTAGATTTTGTGTAAAAATTTATGTAATCTATGTTATCAATATGGCTCGAATGCAAAGAAATTATTAATCATATAATCTAAGCAATATTTTAGCATTTTTTGTAAGATCTATTTGAATTTAATGGCGGAAGATTGGGATATTTAAATTTTATGCTAATTTGAAAGTCGGAAAGAGGATCTGTAAAACTTGAGAAGGAAGAACCAGACTCGCCAGCCAGATGCCACCATAAGAGGACCCCAAATATTTTAGAGCGAAGTACCTTATTAATAATTTTGTAAAAATTAAAGTTAAAGTAAATTATTAAATTTCTTAAAAGACTTCGTGATGCTATTGTGAAGCAGAAGTCATTTTTCATTTTAATTAAATTTATAACCCCTTGGAGGAGACGATTCCGGCTACCATATTCCCGGACCACATGGAGTTGGATCGACATCGGCGGCTTACAAGAAGATTTTCGACACGTGAGTGATTAAAATTTGAATTTAGTGATGGGCGCCCTAGTGCTTCGAATTAATCTGATGATCAAAGCTAGCTCGCCGAAAGGGTTTTATAATAAATTAAGAAATTAATAAAAGTAATACTTGCGCAAGTAAAAATTAGTATTAAAGGTATTTAATTGAAAGAAAAATATATAGATCAATATTTTTAGAAATTTCTATTTAATCAAAGAAGTACGAAATCTAGGCTATCAAACGTATGCATACAATATTTAATTTTTTGCAATACAATTTGCGATAATTTATCATAGTTCTAATTCACTAGATGAATGGCTCTACCTATTCCGTCAGGTGCCGAATCTTGCACCCTGAGATGAAAATATATATTCGATACAAATAAATCTACTAAATACTAGAGATTTCAATTTATATATATATTTGAATTATTGGTGGCTAATTTATCAAGCTGATCTTAGAGCACATATTTTTTGATTGAATTATTCAAGTCGACAAGTATTAGCAAGCGCATATCGTAACTACATGCAACAGAATGCATATGATTTTAAGATAAAGGCACATGGTAATGTTTCGTGCCATAAATCTAGAATATAAAGTTTAGCCTGTGATATTTTGCTGATATAAAATTATTGTTCTATTTTTTATATTATATTTTTTATCGCTCTATATATATATTTTTTGCCTCGATTGATCTTTGCATTATTTGTGTAATATATGTGTGAAATTTTCATGGTGTGCAATTTATTTTTATTCCTCATCTCTATAGTATAAATATCATTTTTATATATATTTATTATTTATTGAATTACAAAAGTTATAGGAGAAGCCCATATCTAGGCCTATCAAGATTTTTTAAGACTGAATACTATTAGAAAAACCACGACCTAATTATATTAAATCTCATGCTTTACCGACTGATGCCAAGCAGGAGGCTAATCGTTATTTTAATATAAAGAATAACGTGACATACTTTGAAATGGAAGGAAGCCCTCTGATGAGTTGGGATTGTTTTGAATATTTTTACCTAAGGGGCCACGAAGTTCATTGCAAGGAGAAGAAGTAAAAGAAGAACAGGTAGATGAAATAAAATGGAAGAGGAGGTGAACGGCAGCTGAATAAATTGAAATTTCCACTTCGTGTTCGTTCTTTGGCTTCTCTTGTTCTTTCTCCATCAATCCTACCGTCCTCTTCCTCAAATTATTCTGCTTCATACTTTCTTACTTTTCTCTTTCCGTCTCTCTTATTTCCATCACACGCCTCTTCATGTCAGCCAGCCAACACGGAAATTATCGATTCAGTTTTATGGAAAAGCTCGGGCTTTATTTCTGAAGCAATTTGTAATTTGAAATTCAATAGAATCAACGTGATTCAGCAACAAGGGAAAAGCATGTTATAAAATTGATTGGTTCTCTATCAATACTCGACCTGCCCTATCAATAAATTCGAAACGTGATTACATGAACACTCCTGGAATTTCCATTTGAAACAGTGGCAGTTTTTTACTAAAAGCTAATTTATAAGCTCTAAATAAGTATGAGCAAATTGAAAACAAACACAACGTCATTTTCAGGGCGTTAATCCACGAGTCCATTACTGTAATAATCACGGTAATCAGAGAATTATTCTTTGAATAGGTAGAGCAAATGTTTTTCGATGGAGGAAAGTCTATCATAATTTTATATTCCAGGTATTCCATAGAATAACAGGTGGAATTGTTATTCCTCTAATACGGATAAACTGGGAATTCACAAGAATCGAATAATACATTCATTAAATTGATAAACCGTGTAGTACTTGTAATTTCAAACTCTTATCCAATTTTTTATAATGAATCTCGTAGTTGAATGAATATGATCATATACTCATATTTGATAAAAGAATATAAATTACCACATACGATTCAATAATTCAAGTGATTCAATAATTATTTAGCGATCAGAACACGATATTGCATTTATGAAATTATCAATATTCTATTTATAATGGTATTGAGCTGATTAACAGTTTTATCGATTCATCACAGTGGTATACAATTTTATGATTAGGATTTCATTGAAGTATGTCGTCCTTAGAGCGTCTAATCCAAGAACTAACCTTGATTTATCGACTAAATTTGTTTAGCGTGGTAATCTGGCCACAGGCAGATCGCTGACCTCGTGCCGACTCCCCAAGTCGACACTTCCTAGTTTGTGACCAACAATACTGACGAACTCATACTTCAGTTCTCTACAAACTTTTCAGTAAGTCATGAAACGTTTTTAATCTTCTAATTGGATATTATTATGCCAATAATCATTGTGATGATCCTCAGGAAAGCTCCTGGGAAAGATCAGAGCATCTCAATATGCTTTTCAATTGCTATTCAGAGCAATATTGAAAGCTTTTGATAAGCAGATCAGTTTCGAATCTGCTGGGGGAGGATACAGTGCAGTGCCCTCTTACTAGTAAACCTTTCAGAGATGCGTTTTTGGGAGAAAGGCCTCAAATATACGTACGCTATTGTTGCCAGGCAAACATAAAATCCTTTTTTGGTTTCTCTCTTTAGGATCTTGGAGTCTGCAAATACAACTCTCCTCACTCTATTACCAGATGAAAATCCCTTTTAGTGTGGAAAAGTCAGAGAGCCTCCTTAGATGATTACTTTCGTTTGAGAGTGGAGCCGAGGCTCTCCCGTCTCCACAGTGGAGCACCAGCACCAGATTACTGGGGCAGTAACCGTCTCTATATTCATGAGACGCCTTCACTTACTACGCTCATTAGTCCACACTCGTTCATAATTGATCTTCCCGCCCCTTCCACAACCACTGCTCACTTTCCTCACCTCATTCTTTTTACGTTCTCGTTTAGTCTTTTCCAGTAGCTACATCTTCTTCATTCACCCCACTTAAATATAAATCACCTCCAAGTAACAACAGAAAAACAAAAGGCTATTGAATTACATGGCTTTTGATTGAGGGTGTCTGTGGAAAAATAGTGGTTGACAATATAGTATTTATTACAGTATTTATCTATTCGTGGACAGAATCACAAATCATATAAATATGATTAGGAAGGAACAACAGGCTTGGCCCAAATCTATTCCATTCCCAAATTTTGATAAATTAATAAAATGTCCAAAAAAAAAGGTTATGTTTCTACTGTGAAACGTTCAAGTTCAATTTTCGTTCAAAATATATACAAGCTAAACATTTTGAATCTATAGAAATTAAAACACCAAACTATAATTAAATACAACACTCAATTATCACTTCATATTGAATTAATCAAGTCATTTTATAAAATTTTGAACCCAAAAATACACACAACTTCTCTCACTACTAAGTACAGCTGAATTTATAATATGAGAGTTTTGTGGAACGTGAAAAGTTTAGAATAAAGCTTGGATAATACATTATGAGCAGATAAACAGGAATTAACACGGATAATAATTGTATGAAAGATTGCATTGCATGAATCATATATGATAGGGTTGGATCTACGGGAAGTGTATTTGGTGATGGTTTGATCAGTATGTGAGTTTAAATATCGAGGAGAATATCCTTGCAATAAGTCCAGGTACGTTTTTCTCTGCTCATACCACCCAATACTCGAAGACAAAATATCATATAAGTATAGTCTTCAGTATTGAGTAATGATGAGTACTTTCGTTGAAAAAAATATATGCAGTTGAAAAATGCTGCCTCACATTCCGTGAATCATTCTTAGGTTGTGACATCCTCATCAGCCAAACCAAAGTTACATTATTTTGGTGTGTAGTTTGATAATGAGGTGTATGTACTTATATAAATGATACAATGAATATTATAAATACAAACATAATTTTTAGAAAGTATGTATTCAAATCAAAATTATTCAAAGAAGCTGCTATACTATGATGTCATGGAGCATCATATTTTCTCACAACGTTTGAAAGTTACTAGGACGCTTTCAACAACAGCATCACTCAGCGAAACGTTCTCAAGTAATCTTAACTTGCAAGTGATCAAATAATGTTTCTAACAAATTCAGATTATTTTCCAATATAGTATGATAATGTTATTTCTGCCAAGTCGACCTCAAAAATACTCCAGTTCCATAATGTATGTAATTCACCATCCATGAATTTCATGGACATTGCTGGGATTGTATTTTTCAAGAGAAGCATTACTTTGCGAAGATTGAGACACTAAACGGATTCTGGAAAAACATTCGTTCTACCAAAGTCAACCGAAGAGCACTCATGACTATTGAAAGAATTCGGTTTGCATACATTATCCAAGGACGGAGGGGGGAACGCAGAAAGTTTAGCCAAGAACAAACATACATCACGGTGGCGAAGGGAAGATCAATGAGGTTCAAGTATGTGCAAGGGGTTGAAGGAGGAGTTCCCTAAGACGCGTGACTCGAAAAAAATACGGTATTTCTACGAAAGCCTTCAAATATTGATACGCCATATTTGTTGAAGTGACTAGGTTGAATAGCTTCTTTTTCCGTAGTTTGATTACCACGGAGGTTGAGAACTAAAGATTGGAAACTAAATCCCCAGCAGTAAATATAAGTTAGTGAGTTTAAAGATACAGTCGGTCGATTGCTCGGGTGGAGAGAACTAAGAGGCTCAGACAAACTTTCAACTCTCGTCTCTGTTGAAGAAAATGCTTTCAGTAAATATCACATATATAACGTTACTCTCTCCTTCCCTATTTCCTCATCCTTTTCAAGACGCGAATACTTAACAATGAGAAGGAAAGAAGAGGAAGACCCAAATCTCCCTAACCTTCTTTTAGATTATTACTTCTCGTTAAAAAGAGTCTGCTATGGCTGATGCTTCTGCATTGATGCGGTCCCTCCGATAACTCGATAAGCTTCCTACCGTCTTCTATTCTTCTTCATTCTTCTCCTACTTTTCCTGTTACATTTGAAAGAGTTCGTATTTTCCAAAAGAGAACTGCCGCCATACAGCTCCCAGTAAGCTTTAAATAAATCTCTCGATCTCATCTTTGTCGTAGTCTTTTTTCCTATCCCCAATTCCTGATAACATCTTTATTTGTTAGATCCTCTTTTCTTGCATATTTCAAAGCAGCTGAAGTTTGAAGCGGTTTTCCGGGTACAAGAACCTTGAAATTCTCTACGTCAGTATTATTCTGCATCAGCATGAATCATTTTATGACAGTCTTTCATTGGAACCTCACACGAAATTATCAATATTACTGATCTAAACTGAGGTAATTATAAAAACTTGTGAAATACATGAGTGACTATCAAATAAATCCTCAATTTCATGATATCACAATGAGAACTTATCTGGGTTGAGGCCCTGTTGCCAACCTTCATGTCATCTAGTTCCATTTGTACATTGGATTTTTTTGATTCTAAGCAAGCTTCCAGGAAGCAATAAACATAGAAATCACATAACTACATAGAAATCACGACAGTGGTCACTATCGAACTTTGTTCGATGTTTTTATTTTTTTATTACTCAGTACGGTAAAGGAAGATTATTAACACTTCTGAGAAATGGGAGGAAGAGCTAATATGGATTAAGCATTCATGTACTAAAAATGATGTACCAAGTACCAAAGATGTACTGGATAATATGATTGTTACTTCTTCAAGATTCAATTGAATGGATATAATACAATACACTGAATATAATAATATAATACCCTGACATTAATTATAATATTTTGCATTCTAGGCTCATTTTATAGAGCTCTGGGCTAAAATTCTAATTAATTCCAGTACCTTTATTACAATCGGAACCAGTTTTCCTGCAAAACTAGACAAATCAACTAGAGACGAAAAAAGCTCCTCTCTGAGGCATACAAACCTAGAAAAATTATTGTAATGGAGTCAGTCCAAGAAAAACAAGGCACTATGTCGAGGGAATACTCTGAATAATGAGCCCTCGCAGCAGCATTACTAATGAGAGGGAAAATAATTTATTCCCATTAATAAAAAAGAAGACTCGCATAACTAGTGCTGGTGAGCACTGATATTAAAGTTTGTATGAATTGTAATTGTGCGCATTCAAAATTGTAATTTATCGGAGTAGGAGGAAAAAAGATTCTGGGAGATGGCTGTGAAGAGGAGAAGTTTCCTTAACGAAACCCTTGAGAATGAGTGGGAGGGGAGGTTGACGAAGGTAGAAGTGTAAATATTATACAATAAATCAAGGACGGTATGAATAATTCAAAGCGAATAGAAAACGAGGCGATGAAAGAGAAAAGAAGGATGGAAAGCGGTGGGATTTCGGGGGGGGGGGTATGGAAGGCATCAACGTTTGCAATGATGAGATGAGTTGAGGGGGGGGGGTGCGGAGGTAGTTTTCTCGGAATGAGCTCTAAATAATAACACGTGGGAAAACCAACTGACTACTTTTCTACGACTGGAGGCTACTCTTCCTCGTTACAGAGAGAGAGAGAGAGAGACCACCTCACTTCCCCTATTTCCTCCCCACTCCCTGCGTTACTCGGGCCCTTATTAAAAAGCAAAACCATTATTCATTAGTGGATTGTTCTCTTACTCACACCCTCGAAAACATTTTGCATTCAAATCACCAGCCGTAGCCGTTGAGAGTCCGAAAGAATGATTAACCGCTGGAAAGGTAGAGCGGCAACTGAGTCTATGGCACAGCAATTCGTGAGAATAGAGTGCAGCTATGGGAGGTTACGATGAAAAGACACCTGAGGCACAAATACTTTTCATTCTGTTGTGACAAATGCAACTACTGCGATTATTATTGAAATTTGAATATCAAAGTTCCATAATAGCTAATTAACGATAAATTAACAATAGTCATGAAAGCGTATGCTATTGCTTTATTTTTAATAATATTCGATTATCGATTGGCACCGTGGTCGCGATGTTATCTAATCGTTCAGATAAAAGATGTTGAGGTAATATTCCTGCGACTGCTACCTCTATTGAACGGGTGACCATTTAAGCGAACTCTGCAAATATGCTTTCAATTAATAATTTTTTAAGACGGTCTTTTCTAGTTCAGAAGTCACCACAAAATAATAATTTGAATACAATAGAATAGAATATCAAAACTACATACTGTGATATACCCTTAAGTTCGAAAGTTTGAAGGTGTGTTGAACCTTTTGGGACAAAATCGCTTCCAAAACGAAATTTTTTCATTCATTAGTAATGTGATGTATATATAATGATTATTCAGAAGGCTTCAAATTGCTTACTTTTTATTGTTATACAGATGTATTATTAATCTTCAATAGTTTTATCATAGAATGTAAATTCAGTGAAATATTCATTTCACCTAATAATAAAGTATTGGAATATCCAATTATCCTCTATTTTATGCTGTAGCTGAAATAAAATAATTTTTGTCACGTATGAATTCCAAAGGCAACAAAATCGGATAAAATTCATGAAGTGTAAACATAACCTATTTTTGGACAATTTCTATCTAAATTTGGGAAAGGAACAGTTTTGGGCTGTGAGACTGTTGTCTCTTTCCCAATCATTCATAGTTGAGAATGATATTGTATCTATCAATCCATGAATGAATGAATGAACAAGAATCAATAGAAGAGAACAAGATCATGCATTAATATTATATGTAAAGTATTAGAATATGATAAAAATACTAGATTAAACGTTATTAGTGGAGAAATTTTTGAAAATTATCCGAATTTCAAGGATAACGATAATATATTAAGAAATTGGATTGTCTATGAATAAAAAATGAATGTATAAATAAATAAAAATTGGAGCACTAGTCACACTCAGAAAACAAACTGATATTTCACAGGCAATCAAAACCCACAGACTTCAATTTTTTACTCGCGAAATTATACAGATAGTAAAGTCAAAACATCAAATCATAGAAGTCCACGAAAAGAAGATGATGTCCATTTTTCTAATGTAAACAGTAAAAAAGATCTAACAACTGAGCATGTCATGAACAAGATGATAAATATCAATAATAATACCTTGATGATTTCATTTCTTGTCGTTACTGATTTAAATATCTTTACAACTGCAACTCAATTATAAAATATGCTATATTCAAGTTGGGTAAACACCTGTGAATAATTTATTTTGTGGCAGAAGTATAGGTTATAGAATATTCTATTTCTATGAAGATTCTTATTAGATAGAGGATAGATCAATGAAGATAAAACTTGCCAGCAGTTAGGTGACTGGGCCTGGAGACGATGGTGCCAATAATGTTGGAAGCTCTGCATCGGTATGTGGTAGCATGCACCTCATCGTTGAACTGACTCGCTTTGAAAGGCAAAATCAGCAGACTTCCATTGAGCAGCACCTCTCTGGAAAACATTGAAAAAAATATTCATTTTAAAAGAAGAATCACTGGAAAATTTTGAATTTGAGCTGTTTCATTTATTAGTCTAGACGTCAATACCTATAACGAGAAGGGTTGCTTGATATGCTCAAGATTGCCGCCGCCTCAACCAATCTAGCACTAGCGCCCAAGAAGTTCTGTCAAAAAGGCGTGAGATGAAAACGTGAATTTCGACTTACTTAAAATGTTTGACTCATTTATAGTAGTTCTTTACAAAAACAAAACCCCGTTTTACAAACTTATGGCTGCCCCTGTTCTTCTATACGGAAGTGAATCGTGGGTCACAACAAAACGTCTACAGAATAGGGTGCAGGCAGCAGAAATGAGATTCCTTCGCAGAACAAAGGGCTGTGATCTTCGGGACCACATAAGAACAGAGCTGGGTGCCTTCAGCATGAATGAAAAGGTTAGGCCTATATCATATCGCAACCAGTGGAAAGAGCAAGTCAACAGAATGCCAATAGAGGAATCCCTTGAAAATTCTAAACTACCACCCAATAGGAAAAAGAGATATGGGTAGACCTCGGAAAAGATGGCAATGGAATATAAAATATGGCAAACATTTTTCCAATTTGAATTCTGGGAAATAATACTGTTTTGCTATAGATTGGATATAAGTTAATGTTGTGAGTCGGAACAGGCAAGAGCCTAAACCTTGAATGGAAGAAGAAGAAGAAGAAAAAGAAGAAGAACGAAACCCCTGCAAAAGAGAAATGTATCTTCGTTTTGTGTACATACGACCTTTATTTTGACTCAATATGACTCTCATAATAACTGTCATTAGGCTTGCAAATGTCTTTCATAATAATATATATATATATATTATATATATATATATATATATATATATATAAAGCACATAACAGAAGACACTTTGAAGTTTGTGATATTAATTAGAACAGGAGACACGATATAAATAGATTGAAAACACTTAAAACTTACATTAGAAATGAGGGGAAATTTTCGGAGACTGAGTCTCCTTTCTCAGCCGAGCAGACTCAGAGTCTGTTATATATATATATATATATATATATATTATATATATAATATATATATATATATATACAGGGTGATTCTTAATTATGGTAAATAATTTAATACGTGATAGTAGAGGTAAAAATAAGAAAAAAGTTATCATAAACATATATCCATAAACGCTTCATTAGCGAGCTATACAGAGTGAAAGATTTCGCCCGCAATTCAGTTCCTCTGGTGAAATGCACCGATGCTGAATTGTTTGGGGACTAGGTTTTGAAAAACTTATGCAGGATTCATATGAAAAAATATAAGAAAAATTGAATAAAACTAGTCTGGAAGCTGTAGTGTGAGTAGTTTTTAGGAAAAAAGTTGAAATATGCAAAAAATCTAAATAGAAAAACACAGACTTCTTCGTTTGATGCCCAATAACTTTCTTTAATGACCAGTAAACAAATAATTTTTCCAAATAAAAATTGTAGAGAATTTAATTTTGAAAAGAATTATGTAAGCTGTATAAACTAAATTGAATAAAATTTGAATAAATGTATTCTTATGTAGTACATTACACCACAAAAATTTGCTGTTTTATGAGGAGAGAACTAATAACTCATGGGTTTAATATTTTCTTATTTAGAACAAAATGAATCAGCTGTTTCGGAACAGCTGTTATTCAAATCCATGTTTTATTTGCAATCAGCTACAACCTATGAGTTATTAGTTCTCTCCTCATAAAGTGTTCAGACGTCTTCTCATCGATTGTCGGACCGTTCAAATATTCCAGGAGTATGCTTTATCATTTCTATTTCGTTCAAAATCCTTATTGGAGTTCTTCAATGGTATCAATCGGAGTATTTTATACCCCAAGTATCCCCAAAGTGTCCCCAAAGATAAAAATCCAAAGGATTTGAGTTTAGTGACCTAGCTGGTCATGGTACTGGCCCACCTCGGCCTATCCATTGATTTGGAAAGCTGTGATTGAAATGTTCACGAACAGCAACACTGAAGTGTGCTGGAGCTCCATATTATGCATGAACCAAATGTTTTGGCGCAACTGAAGAGGTACATCTTCAAGTAAGATAATGATGAACGAGATCCTCTCTCAAAAAGTTTAAGTAGATTATGCTATTAAGCCTGGGAGGAAGCTCGAACAGAAGTAGATGATCTCCTATGATTCCTGCCCAAATGTTTACTGAAAACTGATGTTGTGGACGATTAGGATTGATGGCATGAGGATTCTCATCTGCCCAAATATGTTGGTTGTGGACGTTAACGATAGCTGTTCTTGTAAAGTGTGCCTTGTCGGTAAATAAACGGTTGTTCAAGTTCAAGTTCAGTTTATTCATTCATCTCTTGTACAACATAGAAAATCAAATTGACAATGTACATACAAAAATATTACAAGAAATAGAATGTGGAGCTCACAAGACTTACATCCGTTCGTGAGCTTCAAAAAGAAATAGATTACAAAAAATTTATAAACAAAGTGGCATAGAATAATATGAAATAAAGTAGGATTAAAAAGTAGGAGATAAAAAATACATACAAAAAAAGTAGTAAATAATGGAATTGAAAAGCAGGTAGAAGAATCTTCAAAGTGGAGTAATACATTTTAAACATCGCTAGGCTAGACAGCACAACAGGAACGCAAATGAGAAAAGCATAAAGCTGTTTTAGAGTACGGTAAGCTCGAATGATAATATTGGGCTAGAAAAACTTAGGGCTCTCTGATATAGTGGAGAAAGTAGTGAGAACGATCCAAATCACAAAAATACTATCTTATGTTACCAGAGAAGTCAGTGGATGCTTTGATCCAATTTATGGTTTCAATTTATGATTTATGGTTTATTTGGTGGAGAATTTGCAAACAAGGTTTGGGGAATTATATTCACAAGCTTATTATCACACCTATAAGGAAATTGCATCCTACAAACACTAAGATTTGTTTCAGTCATGTCAGAAGATCTAAAAACTCGACGTGTATGGTATGGAGTATACCGGATATTAAATAATTTTTTATTTTTTACCACGTATAATGCTAGGTTTTTTAAATAGAGCTGTTTGATTGATAGTATTTTGCTTTCCTCGAAAAGTGTTCTGGTCGGGTAGAGCCGCGGCTTGTTAAGTGCAATTTTTATTATATGTTTTTGTATGTTGAAAACATTACCAATGTGTCGTTCAGCTGCGCCTCCCCAGACTCTTATCCCGTATTGCAGAACAGATTGAGCGTAAGCGAAATAGGTCATTTTGGCAAGCTGTGGTAGTTTCAAGAGGCTAATTCTATAAAATTTTTGTATTAGATATTTGGCTTTATGACATAATGACTGAATATGAGTATCCATCTTAGATGTTGGTCAATCATTACTCCCAGGTATTTAACAGACTTCGAGTTCTCCAGTGAAGTGCAGTCACAGCCTGAACCTAGTCCGTTACAGCTATTCTTGTGACTTTTCAAAATTATTTGATTTAATGGTTGAGTTGCAGTATTTGGTGTAAAAGTAATAAGCTTTTGGTGTTAAAAAGTTAGGGTTAACAAGTGTTTCTAAAAACCATCGGCAAATGCCAGCACGGGAATACAGACTCGTGGCAATAGAGTATGAACTTTCTGGAGGTGGTGGTATGGATGTAATTGTTGCTCTCTCAGTATCCTCCAAATAGTAGATTAATTGACATTAGACTGCACTGACAAAAAACACAGCGCGGTTACAGTAGCATAACTACTTACAGTTTGTTGTTTTGTTCAACAGTGAGCTAGAATATTTCTGAAAATAAATTCAGCTGATAATTTCTTTTGAATATTCTCTTATTTAAAACAAAATAAATCAGCTGTTTTGGAACAGCTGTTATTTAAATCCATGTTTTATTTGCAATCAGCTACAACCTATGAGTTATTAGTTCTCTCCTCATAAAACAGTAAATTTTTGTGGTGTAATGTACTACATAATAATACATTTTATTCAACTTTTATTCAAATTTAGTTTACACAGCTTACATGATTCTTTTCAGAATTAAATTCTCTACAATTATTATTCAGCATCGGTGTATTTTACCAGAGGAACTGAATTCCGGGCGAAATCTTTCACCCTGTATAGCTCGCTAATAAAGCGTTTATGGATATATGTTTATGAAAACTTTTTTTCTTATTTTTACCTCCACTATCACGTATTAAATTATTTTACCATAATTAAGAATCACCCTGTATATATATATATATTATATATATATATAATATATATATATATATATTATATATATATATAATATATATATATATATATATAATTGATAATCTTAATGAAAAACCGATAAGTCTATTTTTCATATTTGAATACTCTTCATAAAAAGCTTTATCACGCCTTCAAATAGTATATATATTTATATGTCTATTTTTCATATTTGAATACTCTTCATAAAAAGCTTTATCACGCCTTCAAATAGTATATATATATAAATATGAAAAATAGACTAGAATATAAAATTTTATAGAATAGAATATAAAATATCGGTTTTTCATTAAGATTATCAACAGTCTTTCTCTCTGAATTGAGCAATAGGATTATAATAGATGTGGAGTCAAAAACATGGACTACATTCGACACACAAACATGAATTATTTTTGCACTCGCTTCTTTCAACTACAATAAATAATTAAAACAATAGATAATATTATGAAGTAGAAGCTAAATAGGAACTGGTAGTCTACATATGACTCAAATAAATGAATAATTATTCCTGTTTAAACATTGTATCAGTTTTACCGAAAAAATTTCCGGCCAGGATAGCCGAATCGACTAAGGTGTTACACCCTTCAAACTGCTAATAATATTATGGTAATGTGGTCGCGGGGTCGAATCCCGTGGAATCCCATCGAATAGGCATGGACGTTTGAACATCTCATGAAATCACTCTCGTACTTCCCATTGCCCACGCACAAGCAAAAAGCTCATGTAGGCATCATTCGCAATAAAATTTATTGAAAAATAAATAATCTCATTAGCGATTATAGTGATGAGTGATTAAAAGCCGGTCGGCCAGAACCAAGACTACAAGGCGTTGCACCCTTCACACACTAGCGCTACCTGATCGTGGGTTCGAATCCCGATGTTGGCATGGACGTTTGATAATCTCAAAAAATCACCCATTACCCACACACAAGCTACAAGCTCATGTGAGCTCCATCCGCAATAAAATTAGTCTGTACGCAGCTTAACATTAAACTATTTCTTCAACATAAAAAAAAGTGTTTTGTTACCGATCAGAATAGAAACTTAGGCTTAGACATGGACATTTTTTATGGATTCCATTCAATTTTATGTATGCATAAAACTTCCTTCGT
This sequence comes from Nilaparvata lugens, assembly GCF_014356525.2. Lineage (NCBI taxonomy): Eukaryota > Metazoa > Arthropoda > Insecta > Hemiptera > Delphacidae > Nilaparvata > Nilaparvata lugens. The sequence continues at coordinate 75,371,510 of NC_052505.1, read as the reverse complement.
CTTGCAATAGGCATAGCTGTTTGAGAATGAGGAAAATATGAGAAAATGGATGACATAATTAAGTAAGCATGACGCAGTTTCTTACCCTTCATAATAGAAAGCCTTACACAAGCATGCCAGAGAAAGTTAAAAGATAAGAAAAGAGGAATATAGAATTGATATTTTCAGAGTTCAGCTGGAATTTCAGAGGAATAATTTTCAGTACATCCGTTTTTCTGAATAGGGAACAACAGCAACAAAACGTTATAAATGATGGAACTTCTGTCACATTTCACATTCATGTCATTTCCAGAGATGAAAATCGCATGAATAATGAATTATGAGCTGATTTTATTCAAGCCAACTAGAATATATATATTTAATCTCCATTTGTGTGCGAGCAGATTCTTAATTAATGGAGAGAAAAAGTTCCTAGCGATGAAATTCCATTAGAAGTGAAAATTTCAATTATCTTCAATGGAATGAATAAGATTGAAAAAGTTTTTAATGTGCTTTATCACATTCCAGCTCCAGATTTATAATTGGAAATGCCTGGAAGGTATGAAAGAATAAAAGATGAATAGAGCAATCGTTAGATTTGGGCTACATTTGGGAAAAATACTTTTTAAAGCACGGAGATTCGGCTTTTGTTTGAAATAAATTATTATTTCAGTAACTTGGCGGATAAGAGTATCTCTCCTATGTATAACAGAAAAGCTCCAACTAGAATCTGATTATTTGGCTATTCAACTAGTTCTTAATAAGTTGAAAATTCGTTGTAAAGAACAACAGTAGAATTATTCAACGTTCACATGGTGATTCTGAAACGACGAAGCATATTATAATGAACTGCTTTTTTAAAATTGGTCAGAAACAGGGGAACCCCATACCCTACCCTACCGTTTTTTTGTGGAGTATTTCGTGTGTGTTGTTGTCGGTACATTCTAGAATAGGCCTACCTCATTGAATATATTAGCAATTTTATCAATAAGCAGTAAAAGCAGAAATCTGATTTTCTCGATATCAAGTTTTTACACATTTTGATGTCAGTTGCACCAGGAGCGTGTTGTCATTAATTTCATAATATGATACATGAATTGAATTATGATACACAAATAATGAAGATCGAAAACCAGAAGAAAGTTACCATTTATCAATAAAAGATAACCCGGTATTTATATATCGTGGATATACGCGTTCAGACTGAAGTAAGTTGGAATTATAATAATTGTAAAAGTGAAAGAAGTGCTGCATGAAGTTTTATTAATCGTAGATAGCTTGTACATATTTCAAATACATTTTCTAAAACGATTGATAGTTGGGGAGTGTGTTTCATGGAAAACTTGAAATTACAGACACTTTTCAATTTGGTGGCGAAATAAGAATTATTTTCCGACATGAGTTGGGAGGTCGTCATTTGACATGTTGGAAGGAAGCTATAATTCACCATTTCCACTACGAATTATTCTTGCTCCAATTTACTCTATTTCAAATCATAATATGACTTCACTATAATCTAAAACGGTCATCATAAATCCCTTGTTTTCTAAACAATATTGTCAGAACCTTTTGATGCACGAAATAAAAGTGATAACATAAGTTCGTCTTTCCAGTTTTTACTATAACATTTGCCATCTGAAACTTCAATCCGGTTATTGATGTGTGTTATCGTTCAGCAAAGAAAACTTTCTCATGGCTAGCTAAGCTCACCCTCTCTTCGTCTAACTTTCCTCTCTAGCCACTCACCCTCTCTCTTCCTCCCTATCTATTTGTCTCCTATCCTCCAGCGTAGTTTGTGGACCGGACTTTATCCTCACCAAGATTCACAACATCCTCATCAATCAAGTAGTCACCCTTTTATCTCAGTTGTTCACTCGCTCCCTGTTTATTGAATGAACTCACTCCATATAGAACAGTTTCTTTGTTCAACTGTATTAATTTGTATTATTTCACATTCGGTGGTAATCCATTATTAATTAGCCTTAGTCACGTGATGAGTGAATTTCAAGTGCCTAAACTCATACATAAATTTATGAATGAGTTGAGATTCACTGTATGAGAACTGTCATAATTGAGTTTATTAAGGGTGAATTAAGTTTGAAAAATAATTGACAATGTGAACGAAAGAGGTGGCTCTTATTTCCTTCAATTTTCTCTTTGCATATTCACAATAAGTGTGAAAATAAAGTATATTCAACTACAAGTTGCCAATTCCCATATCATATAGCCTTTCTTCATAGGCTATTTATTTTTTCTTTCCTGTTCAAGTACAGCGTGTAGCTTTGACAAAAATAATTTCATCAGGCATTGTTAAAGCTACATTACACACTAGAAGGAAAACAATGAGTTCCTTATAAAAATGAGTATGTAACAGCTATTTCAAATTATCCTTACTCCATGGCTAAACTCTGTATAATAATCTCAAATAGCAAGATGTTTAGACGTGTTCTGTAGTCTGAATTCAGTTGAAATTGGGAATATTTTCATCCTTTTTGGTAAAAGCACTGCTCAGCAGTCGAAAATATAAATCTGGTCTCCCAGAACTTCTAGAGAATCACAGTTTTCCGTCCCGATGCTACGAAATATTTAATTCATGTAACCTTATCTACATGTTATAGAATAAAATAGAGGAGCCACATGTTGATCGGCGGGTAGAGCATCTCTTTGTTACCAAGCAACATTTTTTTTCTTAAAGAAATTTCAGTGTATTGGTAGAAGCTGGTGATACCGTATTCAGTCTTGAAAATAAATTCGTTGATGTCACGCTCTGGAGCTAGAGTCGTGAAACCGGATGGGGGGCAATGATAGATGGTATTTTATACCATAGCTCGTTTCGTATATAAGTTGTAAGTTGAGATTTTTCAAGACGAGGGGGAGAAGCTCATCATTTTTACTGCTTTTTCTAAGAATACACCCTATTCGCGTGCAGTGCAGGATCTCATCGCATTTCTCTCCTTGCAGAGCAGGAATATAAAACTCGCTAGACTATTTGCGGAAGCAGTAGATTACCGGCGAGAGTTTATAGAGTCTCACATCCATTTGTTAGCTGTACGATCATTGTAGTTCACTTTTTTTAGTGGAAAACCGTCACGTTTCAAAACTGTCTTCTACTTGAACGGTTTATGGCCGCTTCATCAGGATGTGGATGGGATAACAGCGAATGTCATATAAATATGATAGCATGCAGTGAATTCAGGCTTGGCGGTTTATCATTATTTATCGCATATTTGCAAAATAGGATGAATCCAGGAAGTGGTTGTCGTGAGAGGGAGAATTTAGGGCAGAGGGTATTGTCTAGGGTATTGTTTAGGGTATTTTCTACAGACAATACTCATATACGGCAATAACAAAAAACTATAACACTTCCAATTTCCATCGAGTTAAAAGTAGGCTTGAGCGCCCAGTGATAATGCTATCGTTTTGTTGTAAAGTAAGGAAAATTGGATTCAATAGATGGAGTATTACTGAAGTCTAACTGAACCACTGTAAGAATCATGAGCTACTGTAGGAGGCGTTTCTACAAGTTACAATTCTACTGTAATTGTGGAATTGAATTTCTACACCCAGAAGCTTGCGGCTTCGTAATTAAGGTGATAAATTTGGTAACTTATCTCATGAAAGTAGCTACACCTTGTCGTACTTGGGTTTACTTGATATACAATTACATGGAATATTGAAGTAGCCTGCAAGCTTTGAAGAGGAGAACAGAGTATAAATTCATAAACTTGAATGCTAATCAGCAAATTTTCATCATTTGTTTTCATAAAATAAAGTACCAGTCACGGTGTTTCCTTTTTTTCGTTATACAGCGTTTTCTTACACCAACAGCCTGATCTTTCTGCAATGGGAAGATATCTTGAACAGGATTGTCAATTAAATTCAACCATAATATCAATAGTTAATACTTCACCATCCATTGATATTAGATGTATTGAATATCATGTGAACTCCTAATTGAGACTAAAAATTAATATTTCTTACAGATTTTGACAGAAAAATTAGAACTATTCCACTAATTCATTTTATCATCATATAAACCTAAAAATGTGATTTACGTTCTGTACAAGCAGGAACTAATCAACCTGATATGGGTTGAGTTTGAAACAACAATGACAGTTGGCATTCCGCTACAAACACAAATTGAAACCATTGTGCGATTCAAGTCATGTTTTAAATCACAAAACAGATTGCCAGGACTTGTCAGATTAACTGGTTGAATTGATTTCTCAGCCTCCTCTCTCCTATCTCCTTCCACAAACCATCTCCTCGACATAGCAACCTCTCCCTCCCTCACAATAGCCTCTCAATATTGGATGCTGGTCACGTTCGATCACTCAATCTATCTCTCTCACACCCTCCCACCACCTGAGTGAGATGAACTCAACGAATGTCTTCTCGGTCGAGATACGGTTACACACACAATTGAATCTCAATCGAACAATAATAGTTACCGACACAACTGTACGTTTTATCACAGCTTCGGACTCTTTTCTGTGGTTTTATTGGACAATTCATGCGCACAAATTCTTTTCTACAACCCACCACATCATTTATCATTACGAGGTGACAACTGATAGGGACTTCAAATGTACAAGTAGGCTAAATCGACAAAACTGTGAATCATGTAAAACTATAATCAATGTATTTCTAAAAAGTAGGTGAATGTATAAGTGGGCTATAATTTCTATACAAAAGATGATTCTGAAAGTAGACTATATAATCTAGAAGAGGTATCTAATAATCTAGAGAATCTAAATAATCTAAAAGAGGTACTCCTGAAACAGGTAAATGATTTAGCTGCGGTTACAGGGAATGTATTAAGTTTTGTAAATGATTTTAGAGTAATGAAAGAACCCTACTCAGATCATATGCCACTCGGTTTACAGCTCAGAGGTGTAACATTAGACAACGAGAATAACAACTGTACGACTATACCGAAGAAACTGATATGGGGGAAAAATGACGAAAAGTATTATAAAACTAGATTAACGGTTAGTCTGAGAGAATCAATGACTGGCAATGATAATGATAATAATCAGATGGCGATAAGAGAAGTTTGTAATTGTATAGAAAAGGCAGCTAGCTCATCATTCGTCCACGGTCAAGGTCATGCTAACTTTAAACAACGTTGGTTCGATAATGAATGTAAAAGAGCACGAGATAAGATGTTTGGACTTTTAAATTTATTCAGGAAATCTAATACCGCTACAGTGAAGAATTTGTATATTGAAGAGAGAAACATTTACAGGAAATTATGCAAAACCTAACGAGAAACATATCATGCGAATATTTATGAAGAGTTAAACAATGCCAATGATACGAAAAGATTCTGGAAAGCGATAAGATCCTTTAAAAAACCAGCTAGGCGAATGACTAATAGTATAAGCTCGGATGATTGGGTGAAACATTTTAAAAATTTATTGAATCCACCAATTAATGCTGAGCCCGTGCTGTACGCAGAGCCGTTGATTCTCGATGATATCCTGGACCGTGAATTTGAGCTGGAAGAGTTGAAAGTTGTCTTGCGAAAAGCGAAAAATAATAAAGCAGCGGGTCAAGATGGAATACCCTATGAATTTTTTAAGAATGGTACTGATGAACTGTTGAGGAGAATAACAAAAATTTTTAATAACATCTTCAGAACGGCAAACATTCCTGATTCATTTCAAAGATCGATAGTCTTCCCTCTACATAAAAAAGGAGATGTGAATCAAGCTATAAATTTTAGAGGGATAGCTTTCATAGACGCCATAGCTAAACTTTTCGCAGGAAACTTATTGATGAGGCTAGAGAAGTGGGTACACACGAATAAAATATTGAACGAATATCAGGCCGGCTTCAGAAAGGGATACTCTACAGTAGACAACATATTCAATCTACTATCGATAGCCAACTTGAAAATTAGTCGAAAGCGAGGTAAACTCTTCTGTTTCTACGTCGACTTTTCAGCCGCGTTCGACACGGTAGACAGGCGAGCACTTTTCTACAAGCTCTCATGCATGGGGATATCATCGAAGCTCATAAATGCTATTAGAAATATTTATTGCGGAAATAATGGAACCTTTGCACGAGTATGGAGTAAGAATGGGCTTACGGAAGAGTTCAGTGCAGGAGTAGGCTTAAAACAGGGCTGTCAAATGAGCCCGCTTCTATTCTCTCTTTTTTGAATGATTTGGAGGGAGAATTGGGAGGAGGAGCACGAATAGGTAATATTCGAATAAAACTGCTCATGTACGCGGACGATATCGTGTTACTTGCTGAATCGGAAAGAGAACTCCAAGATATGATTTCCAGTTTAGAAGTTTACTGCAAGCGGTGGAATCTGAGAGTGAACTTGAATAAGTCAAAAGTTATGGTTTTTAAAAAAGGTGGAAGAGAAGGAAGACAGGAAAAGTGGTATTTCGAGGGAAATAGGATAGAGAAGGTGAATGAATATAGGTACTTGGGAGTATTAATCACACCGTCGCTTATTATGACCCCACATCTTGAAGAAAAACTTAGTAGTGCTAAAGCAGGTCTAAATGCTGGCTGGGAGCAGTTGATAAACAATAAGAGGGTTCCATTATCAGCCAAATGGATTTTATATAGGACTGTGTCAAGGGCAATAATGGTATACGGTGCTCAGGTGTGGGGATACAGAAGGTATGAGCAGGTGGAGAAATTATGGCGTTTTTTCATTAAGAGAATGTTTAATCTGCCCTACAATACACCGAGTTATATTTTATTTTTGGAAACTGGAGAGCCGCCACTCTTTGATTACACACTCCGATTGCACTTTAACTATATAAATAAGGTCATGACAATGCAAGATTGGCGCTTGCCAAAATTACTGGCAATGGAAGTTGTTGAAAGTAAAGTATTTTGGTACAAGAGCTGGCTTGATATGGCGCAAGGACTGAGTGCTGATGTTGATCTGAGTCTGAACAATTTGCTCAACTGGAAAGATGAACTTAATAAGCTTTGGAAGTTGAGTAAGTTAAAAAATATGGAAGAGTTCAGAAGTGCAGCAAACACAGCCAGATTCCACACAATTTATAAAAAGCTCGTAAGTGTGAATTTGCTAGATAACGGTTATCTGAAGGAGGAATATACACTGCCAGACATCAGTTGGATAATGAAAGTGAGAGGGGAAATGCTCTACCTGAATGACAGACCATGGACCGAAGGAAGAAGTGGAATATGCTCACTGTGTAACTCGGGCGAAAGAGAAGATACGTTTCATTTTGTAGCAAGGTGTCTAGTCTTAGGAGAGTGGAGACGAGAGTGGCTGGGTATTTTAACTATTGAAATTGAAATAAAATAAAATATATTGTTTTGAAGATTGTTAGTATTTGGTATATGATAAAAATTCGCGCGTATTTTGTAGCTGTAATCTGTAGCTGTAATTAATGTGTGTAATAATGTTCAGCGTTCATCGTTTCAGTCAATACTTTGGTTCTAGTCTTATATATATGTGGATCTTGACAAAATTATAAAATGAAAGCTCATCCTCGATAATGTTTGCTTCACATTGTACAACTCACCTAAACGTTTATTTACAAAATTATGGTTAAGAAAAACGGTTCAAATTTTGATCCTATTAAAATGAAAAAAAAAAAAAAATTATTTACTCATGTATAATGACCTATTATGTATTCATGTATTTTGTCCATAATGTTAATCTAAGTTTGAATGTTCAATTTATCTACAATAATTTTGTTGGAAAATAACTCAACTCGAGCTGACGGCGAAAGCCAAGCTTTGTATGCTAGAATAATACTGTATAATATTGTATTGTTATGAATAAGTGAAAAAATAAAGCATTATTATTATTATTATTACTCCTGAAACAGCAATTCAATGGAGTATACTCATGAAGGCTGAATAAAAATGTAGAGAGTATCAATGAAGAAGAACAATAGAAAAGTGATAAAATGCAATAAATAAGATGCATTAAGATAGATTTTTGTAGTTCAAAAGTCTCAAATTTTAAAATGGAAACCTGAGTCATCATATATATTAACATATAAACATCATTTCCTGAATTGTGAATTCGAAATGTATAAAATCAGGAAGTTCGCATTGTCATTGTCAGGGAGTTATGATTCTTTTTCAGAGTTATAATCTACAATTTAGAAACAGTTTGGCTTCACATGGAGAAATGAGAGAGTGTAAAATCAGGAATCGATAAGGTCAATTTTGAAAACTTGGTTACAATATGAGAAGCCAGAGGCCTAATGCTTTTGCTGTCATCAAATTCTCATGAATAGTGTTAAGATAGCACAGAAGAAACTGAGATTGTCACCCTGTTGTGTGGTATAAGACGGTAGCGTGCCATTTGGTTGATAGAAGAAGAAACCGAGAAAGAAAAGCTAAAGCCAAAGGCTTGATTGATGATCATCCAGCAAATCTGGAAAAGCGGCAAACTTTGTGTCCTCGAGGAGATAAAGAGGGGAAGACTGAGAAGGGAAAGAAGAGTAGAGACCCAAACGATGAGTGCTAGTTTTTGCCTTTCTAGAAGAAAAGTGGAAGGTCCTTCTTCTTGTATGGAAGTGAGCAGGCAGCTTGGAGATTAAAGAAATATTCCACAGCTCATCTTCATCGATCATGTTCTGACTCATTTATCTGCTCCAACCTCCTCAACAAGCTACATGTTTTTGTTAGTGAGGAGCTCGAGGAAGTCACTTTTATCAAATTATTGACTAGTTCAAGCAACTCAATTGCCTCGTCCATGATATAAATTTCAAAAAATTCTTCCAGCTGTAGAAATTAGTTCCTTCTGAATTTTTAATGTACAAGCCAATGTACCAAGGTACAAGGTATTCTAGGTACCTTGGTACAAGCCTACCAGAGGCTTAGGCTTGTGTATGCATAGCCTATCGGAATTTTTTGTAGGTCATGTTACAAGTCTCAGGACCGAATTCATTCAAACAAGTCTAGAGATCATTCCGAATGTAACATGTGAAGTTAGGTTTTCGTTTTTGCGTAAATTCCGTCGTTGACCACGACAGGGTGAGAATCTCAGATTGGGTAGATTTCAATTTGTATAAATAACCTTATAAAAGATCATGTTCAATTAAGTTTTGATGAGGAAGGTTGAGTTTATACTATCGAATGGCAATATGTTGATATTATTATAAATGTTTTGATTTTTTCAAGTTATCAATATGATCAGCTGAAACATGAATGTCAACAATGCTGGTCGTCGTCGACTGCGGAAGTTCACGCATAAACGAAAATTCACCTTAAGATGTGAGTGTCTGGAATTTAGCAATAGGATAATAAGATCCTATCAAGGAATTCTTTCAGAGAAGGTATCCAACCAATACGTAGTATCTCATCTTTACAACAGAAGAAAGCAGTCACATGGATTTATAAATGTTCAAAAAATACTTTAGTATTTTAGTACTCCATTTTCAATATTTTTTACACGAATTTGAGCAAAGCTTAGTGTGTTACATATTACACATTTTCGTACGAAATTTTAGCAAAATTGAATTGAATTTGAGCAAAGCTCAGTTTACTATATATTACACACGAAATTCATCAAATTTTATCATTTAATTTTATTGTTCCATTGTGATGCATCTTGTACTGGTTGGCAGCTAACTTCTTCACAGTATCAGCCACAACATCAAGGCATCGTATATTCATAACATTTCTTCATATTTTATTGTTCTTGAAGAGAATAATTATCTACATTCAAAGCTATAACAGCAAACGCACTTCGATGTTCGTTTCCTAATTATTCTAGAATCAGTTCCTGTTGGTACAAAGTTTGCATGTATTTTCACAGTGGACTGTTGTTGTTGATGCTGTCGAGAATGTAGGTGACGCCCAGCGATGATTGAAGCATTAAAACAGTTGCGAAAGGAAATTTCGACGAGGATGTCAATCGACACGGCGAAGTTAGGAAGTGAAGGCAGCACAGCAGAGCACAGCTTCCCCAGGGCGGTGTTCAATTTCCGCTTCATTACTGCTAGGGCGGCTGTGTCTCAGACTCCCGCTTAAGGAGCAACGCGGCGGCGGCGGCGCAACCCTTATGTCTCGTTATTTATTGGAGTGGTTGGTGGCATCGTGTTCAAGGATATTAACAGGCCCATGGACTTCCCATCTCCACTCCCTCGCCTGACCTTCTTGCAGAAGGGGTGGTGAGCGGTGGCAGGGAGGGAAAACAATTCCCGAGCGCTATTTTCACCTCTTGAGACCGCACATAAATTATACTGCGGCTGAATAAATGTCCGCTGCCTCTTCTCACTCTTCAACCAGTAACTGGCGATAGTGATTTATTCGCTTTGAAACAAACGACTTGGACTGATTGGGAGGAAACAGTTTGAAGAAATCGTACTAGTGATTGTGAAATGGGATTTATATACAAGTGATTGTTGGATGGGAAGCATTTTTTCCAATTATTCTTTACTAATTATTGACCGAGCGAAGTAAGGTCTAAGATTCAAGTCGACGGTTTGGCATTTCTCTTAATGTTTAAATGTTTATATGTTGTGCATTTACGGCGAAACGAAGTAATAGATTTTCATGAAATTTGACAGGTATGTTCCTTTTTAAATTGCGTGTCGACGTATATACAAGGTTTTTGAGAATTTTGCATTTCAAGGATAATATAAAAGGAAAAAGGGGCCTCCTTCATACGCCAATATAAGAGTAAAAATCAGACTATAGAAATTATCCATCATAAATCAGCTGTCGAGTTGATTATAAATTGCATGCCATGACGCATGCAATGCAATATCTCGATGTAACTTGGTAAAAAATCAGCTGCTGTGTAGACTATAAATTGCATGCCTCATTGAATGCAATTTTCATGCACTATTAAATTTTGATTGCGTGGAATAACGCATGCAATTAATAACTAAAATAACTAGATAGTATTGTCTCTCGAACTTTCTCTGCTTTGAACTCGGGCTGTCCTGTTGCCAGTATGTTTGAAGGAGATTAGCTTTTGATGTTAGCATTTTTGATACACCAATCTCATCTGCCATTAGCCGTTTTCGCACCGATATCTCGCCGACACGACATACAGACAGGATTTACTCTGATGGACAGTATAAGAGGAGGCTGCGTTTCATATCTGCGCGATGTCTACTGTTCACAGAACTATTAGTATTTACTGATTCTTCCTTTATTAGAATTTGAATAATAAATGGATGTTTATTTCCCAGAAAAAACTAAAACTACTACATCAATTACAGAAAATATTAGATTGTTCACAATTACACACAAGAGTTAGTTACAATAAAAATGTCTTATAATGTGTCCTCTAAATGTGTAGTGTTTTCTGTGTGGAAATTGACCTACTCCACTATGGCGTACCATGTTCTAGAGTAGGTTGAATTGTTGAAAAATTGTTTCAGGAAATTAATATTTATATAGATCAAAGTATTTATTGACTACCCCGGAGTATCTAATGTATCGATCGAGATAATATATCGATATAGGTGGAATACAGTCACGGACTCATAACTAGATCCCTGGACCTTTCGCAGGAACGAGCCGCTACAATTCATAACAATGAAATATTTGATCATCCAGCTGAATTTTGCCAGTTATTTAAGTCAAGAGCCACAGTGGCATTTTGGAAGATTCACTTTTGAATCTCATTGAGTATATTTTGCTCAAATAAAATCTGCGATGATACATAGAAACTGAATGGTGTTATAAGGTCGACAGATAGAGGAGCGATTCATGCAAATAATAATAGCATGATAATCGTAATTATTGTGATTGATGGAGTCTTTTGCATTAATGGGATGCGATTAATCCGCAAAACAGACATCCAAAACCCCTAATCCAGTTGAATTCATCCACAATTGAACCATAGTTCATATTAAACTGTCACTTTATCTGCATAATGAACACTTCTTTTATTTAAGCACAAGCATTGAACTTGGTGAAAATAATTTTAAAAAAAAGCAAACAGTCTTTCACACATAAACAAATTAAAATCAGGATTTCCTACTATAAAACGTGTAGCATTCAAACAGTATAGATTGATAAGCTACTATCATGATCTTCCAAAATTCCAAATGTATGTATGTACTTCCAAAATGTATGTTTGATCAATCTCGTTCATCAACATGAATACGAGTCAATGTATGCTGTATATCAATTGGAATCTAGCTCTCCAGAAATCAATTTTACCAAACCTGGTACAGTGGATTTCACTGGGAAATAGAAACTCTCAGTCACTCTTTCTCCTTTCCGCCTCATACTCTCTCTCTCTCTCTTCAGTCTCACTCGCACTCACATTTTCCCTCTACCCAAATGCATCCAAGTATCTTATTAATATTTGGGAACCAAATCGTCCGCAGTTGAATAATTACTATTGCACTGAGTGCAATTATTGTCGAGTGCAGCTCATACATACAGTTCACAATTACGGCCTCCACTTCGTTTTATTCCATCACTTATCATCAATTTTCTTCTACATGTTTCTACGCATGTTCCTTAGTTTCCTTTTCTCCTATTCCCCATCGTTCTCATTCCTGCTTCTCCTCTCCATAACATTTCTCCTTCCAATCAATTCATCCTTCCGAACCTAATCATCTAATTCTCCTTTTCATTCTTCAATCCTGATCAGGTTCATCCATGGTTTCTTTCCTTTGTCCTTCCCTGTCAGGACGTTTTTTGCTCCTCAACATCATCTTCTTCACAGTTTCAACCAACAACAAAGTTTCAACATCACAGCTTCAACTTCACAGTTGAACATCAAACTTCAAACTTCACAGTTTCAACATCGTATATTCGTAACATTTATTCATGTTCATCTCCCTGTCAGGACATTTTCTTTTCTCCTCATTTCCATCAGCAGTCAATATTTTCCATCATCTTATTCCATATTTCACTGCTGTTTTATTTTAGTTCTCCAGTTTCTAGAAGTTTGTTAATCGAAATAACCCTTTGAATCTTTTTTCTGGTAAAGATTACCATAAGAAAATATCGAGAGATTCTTTTTGCAATTAGTTATAGTCCTCATACTCTTCACCTATTATCTGTAATATCTTCCAAATATCGTTTCTCGGAACATCCTTATAGAGCTCCATTTTCCTCATCACCTTTCTGAAAATCTTTAACATCCTCATAAAGCTTCATTTTCCTCATCCCTTTTTTAAAAATCTTTCACCAGTTCATACTCTTATCCCCGTCGAGTACTTCGAGCTCCTCAATTGTTCCATCTTTTCTCATTCGAATCCTCTTCCTCTTTCATCCGCTATTCTTCTTACTCTCCATTTTACATCTCCCTCATCAATATAATACTATCTTCTCCTCTCTCACCCTCCTCAATATTTCCTGTCATCCTCTTTCTCACAATTCCCCTCCCTTTTCCGCACTCATGATCCTCCTCCTATTTCGTTCTCTCGCTTTTTCTTACAATCCCTGAATCTATATCTTCCTCTCATATTCCTATCCACATCATTTGTGTTCTTCTACTGCCCTTCCTTCTCTCTCATATGCATCAATCCACTTCCTTTCCGCCACCAATCCCAAAACGTTATTATTCGAATTGTCCAACAACATTTCAATGTTTATATGGATTGTTTGCTTGAATCAATATAGTGCTGAGCACACTCAGCATGAACACACTGTGCTTCACTGATCAGGGTGCATTCAATTATAATCGAAATGAGTAGTATACAGGCTATACACGATGGACCACAACAGCTAGCTGTTTTTGGACAGATAAACGAATAAATTATCACTCGCATGGTTCATTTCCTTTGATGATAATAGACTCAGCAGAGTTTGAAACTTGTGATTAACAGATGATTGCATAGAGATTCATATTATGGAATGCTGGAATTGCAATGAGCCGTTGTTCAATTGATAATGTTTCACAAAAATCAAGAAATATCACTCCAGCAAAATACGAGAAACTGTTCGATAATAGGACCCCTAGAAAAACGTTGAAAGACTAAACTACTTAAATGAGCAAGACTTATTGAAATTAAAAACGCACTTCTTTATTAGAAGGATGACAAAAGATCAGCAATAAAGAGAGGATTCGAGATTTTAATCTCTTGGAGAGCTTTTAAAATGTGAAAATAAGTGATAGTGGAGATTTGTTACTTCGAAGTCGGAAGAAAACGTCAAGTGTGTGGATGAATCAATGTGATTGAATCCATGAAATGGAAATTTCTATGGACACCAAAATAGTTTGTGTACTTCAGTATTCATCTGATGAATCAATGGAAAAAATAGCTGATATGAGGAAAAAGCTATGTAAGTAGAATTAAAATATCACAGTTTCACAAGTTCTAAAATAATAAAATTGTATTGTCAAATCAAATAGCTGTATTTAAGGCTACTCGCAGTTGAAATTTACATGTATGGCGAATGACAAACGGAGAACTATTCTTGTCATGTTCGATACAAACGAAAAAGTAATCTCAATTCTAAAATAATGCAAAATGCGAATGAGCCACAGTATATGGATTCCATATGACAGGATGGGATTTCATCCTTGCAATACCATCTCCCATTCCAATTGGAATCATCTCATGCAGAAAATGTGTTTTGACAGTAATGTCTATCACCTGTCTTTTCAGAAATGAGTTCTCTTGTTTTTATTTTATTGATTCTTGTTTTTTATTGAACTTTTCAAATATCACAGCTATCAGGAAATGGGAGCGTAATAAACGGGATCCACTTTTTATTAGAATATAGAACACTTCAATACTTTTATTCGATGGAATCATAGCGGTATTCGAAAGCATCATCTCCAATACATGTTTATTACTCCGTTCATAACTCTTCTCCTATGTGAGGGACTGTCTGTCCTTGATAAATTAGCACTACCATTTGTTGATTGGAATGTTTTTCAATTTGTTTAATAGGTTACGTAAAAAAGATTATGTGATATAATCCAATTTATTCAGGGTGGTATCATAATGCAATTCATATTAGAGGGAATCAGATTGATATAAGAGGAAATCGAAATGATATAACGCATTGGCATGAATTTATTGTGAACTCGAAAAAATTTTTAGGTTAATAACATGGTAGTATTCAATAGTATCAATAACTATGAATAGTTCAGAAACTATGGAATAGATACGGAAAAGGGGGTCAGAAAGAATATGTATGAATAAAAAGAAAAAAATATTTTTAGTTATGAATAACTTTATAGGTCTAGTTATTACTAACTTGTTAAGGTGCGTACAAATATATGTGCTGCGAAAATGAGCAATTCACTTTTAATCAGCTGATTATATCTGTATTTTTACAGAAACGGTAAGATACAGATATAAAAAGCTTGGCATCAGCTGATTGAAAGTGAATTGCTCATGTTCGCGGCGCGTAAATCTGTACGCACCATTAGGATATCGCAATAATCAACTTTCTTTCTCAGTATATTACATTCGAAAAAGTAATTGAATGGTACGATTCTTATGTCTTATAGAATACATTTTATATTATTATATCAACTTAAATAATTAATATTGGATGGATATGATTCAGAAGGAAAAAAATGATTTAATCTAATACAACTAGCCCTTATCAATACATTTTATAATTTATGAATATTATAACATAACTAGTTATTTATATTATATTTGAACCAGTTATTATAATATAATAAATTTCATCTCTGATGATAACTGAGAAGTGCTGAGAGGAATCTTTGATAATATTGGATATAAGTGCAAAACTGGGATCATATAAATGAGTGCATAATCATCCATCAACATCAGAGGGAAAAGAAGTTGAAACATCGATTTTTGGAGGTTTGATTTTTGCAGTCCTTATGAAATCTACCTTATTGAACGGAACTTGGCGAACACGCACATAAGTTATGTTCAATCCAATAGGAAATATGAGAACAGCAAAAAATTGTACGTTCTAGAATCAATTTGTGTGTAACTTTATCCTATTGTACTGTTTCAATAGATAAACACATACATGATTTTCATAATCATTACTAAATACACCTGCCAAATGGTCTCGCAGTTTCATTGTTCTCCCTTGACCGTCCCATGGCCCCATTTAGATAGGTTTTACCCCATTACTAATATCACAATCAATAGTTTCGATCAAATTGTAGGCGGATTGCCACACATCAGTATCCGAGACAATGACCGATACAGTGAGAATATAATTCCATCGAATTCTGACTGGACCATTCCCAAACATCCCAGCCGAACTAGTATAAATAGTCGCATTGAAACTAATAATCTCATGTGAGAGTGCTTCAATCAGTTGACTCATTTTGACGCTTCTATTGTAGAATTGTGTTGTTTTCTTCAAAACGTATTTATTTTATTATTTATTAAGTAAAATAAAACTTCATTTAGTGTGCTTGAAATTTCATATATGACGTTGACCATGCGTTTTTGGAAAGTGTTCCATGTCAATAAAGCTATTTCTATTTCAAAGGTTGACTGACCTCAAGGAAGGGATCCTGGAGACTTGGCGGGCATTGTTGTCAAGCCAATGGATGTCTGGCTGCGGGTTCCCCCTCGCGGAGCAGGCCAGTAGCGCCCCACTCCTGTTGGAGATGTGCACCCAGGTGTCGGGCTCCTGCACAAACACCGGACCCTGGCCTGAGCCGCTCAAGCCCAACACTGCAACATACAATAGACATCAACGGTTATTCCACATTGATTTCACTAACTCTCCAGAAAGTGTTTCAATAAATGTTTACTAAGAATAAGAATATACAATACATTGAATATACATACACTGAAAATACATTGAATATAAGATGTTTAAATTATGATAAAGTGTTTCAATAATTATTGTTCACTGGAAATACAGTGAATAAAGAATGTTTCAATGGATTTCCACTGAGAATACAGTGAATAAAAAGTGTTCAAAGGATTTTCAATGATATACAGTGAATAAATCGTGTTTCAATAAATGACAGACATCATGTTGTTTGAGGAGGCCCGCTATAAATTCAACGTCATGTTTCTCTATGGTTATTAATTTATCCATATTTTCGAATGTCCGAGTTGAGGATTTTTCTACCTGTCCCTCTGTCCTCTCTGAGTCTCTGATTGAGGATGTTGTGAATAATGAACTCAACCATCAATTATCTAAAGGTGAGTACAAACATATGCGCATTTCATTTTTCATCAGGTGATGCTGTGCTTATAGAATCGTTATCTCACTGTTTCTGTTACAAGTAGAAATATAATAAGCATAATATCAGCTGATGAGAAGTGAAATGCGCGTGTTCCTGCCGCATAGCACTGTATGCAACTTAATAGAACCAATCTACAACCATTCTCTCATTCGCTTTTCAACAATTCCTATACTCTAATAAGAGTCTCTGGGAAGCTTTAAAAACAAACAAACTCACTTGTGAGTTCACGGTTGAGTGTTGATGGAATATAAATTCCCTTGAATACACAATTATTACAAAAGTGGACGTCTTTTTCAAGCTTTACATAGTATATCGATCTCATCCTTATCACAATATAAAAATATGATTTTAAATCTGTAATCTGTATGGGAAAAATATTCCCTATACATTTTGATTATGACCCTCCATCACATAGTTCATAGAGTTCACAAATTCAATTAATAATCAGAATACACGGAGAGGATAAATGTAAAAATGCAATATTTGAATATTTCAGTGATGAAATATTCAATTGAAGTGGCAATAGAGCAAGGATAAAATAGTTACTGCTGCCATCCTTCTCAATACTGTAGCACAAAATGAGTTAATTTGTTGAAAGTGTTTGAATTCTTATTTCCACTCATTCAATTTGAATTCTACGAGATATATCCTTCATCACCTTTATTCTTTCGAGCCCTACATCCATGATACACATCCAATAATTCGCGCCATTCATGCACACAAATTCGCCGAGAACTTGGCACATTTGTCTCTTTCAATCGAAGTTGACAAATTGGCCGCGAATTGCGATTACACCGCGCAGAGACGCCGGAACTCCAAGCGAAAAGCCCAATCATACCTTCGGAAACATGAATTACAGTCGAGAGTTCTTCTCCTCCGTCTGGACTTCAAATTGGTATCAGCGACAGCCATAGAAACTTTTTCACGTCTTTTCACTCCGAAGCCCTGAATCAACTTTGAGAGCAGCCACATGCGAGACGAGAAAAGAAAAATCTTTTTCGAAAAGTTGAAGCCAGTAAATTCTCTCATCCATACAGTTTGACAGGCGCTGGGAAAACTTTAGTGGGAAGTTATTGTTGAACGAGGACGTCGTCCAATCGTCCCCTGTTTACCAAACACTGTACACAGCAGCTGAAGCAATTCAAAAGTAATTCCGTTTGCTGGTTGACAACTGATGAGGCTCGAACGCTCATCCCAGCTGTTTACACTTCGTCCCCAGTCCCCAGCACTGACAATGAGGCGAACCAATAATAAATATAACAACTCCTATCAAAATACCAGACAATTTCACTTTTTGCAGTGCTACATCTCCAACCTCAAACAATATTGTAGATTTATATCGATGCTGTCAATGATTTCATCATTCCTTTATTTTATTTTCACAGCGAATACATCTCATTTTAGATTTACAAACCAAACAATTCACAAGTTTCCATGAGCCACTATATATTATGCACGAGCCTCATCATTAATGTATAATGAGTTCTATTATTGATGGTTCACCATTCAAAATGCAAACTGCATCGTCATCACATGAATGGCGATCGGCGACAATGTCAGTTTTCCAATAATAAAGATACACACGAGTGAAAGGCGAGTGAATTGCTTCTGAATACCAACCATGGAGGCAGAACGCTGAATAATTGATGGGACGCATGCTCATCTCATTATTTTTCAGTTCGAATGAAGACAGATCTATGTAGTTTAAAATAATTGCAGATATAATGTGGAAGAGAGACATATCATATTGATTTTTCATAATTATTGTTTCAGAAACGTTGCATGTGGGAAACCATCCTACTCGTTTTCAGAGCTTCAATGATTGCAGCAATGAAATCGTTATTGGGAAGCGCGAATAATGCAAAAGGCACGTAGGCCTATACTTCTCACTAAACCATCGCACTTATGCACAACTCTCAAATACAAAAAATCCTAATATTGAATATGTTCCAATCTCTAAAATAATTGATTTATTTCTTAAAGCTGTTAGGAAGGAATTTAGAGATCCTGTCATAACCAATTGACAGTATTATTAGAACATTACTTCAACACGGCCGTTACATTTTTGACTTTGTGTGTGCTCAAGCTGCACCGTACTATCGTAGGCTGTTAAAGCCAAACTAAAATACATTTTATTTATTGAATGAATTCTATATTTTCAAAACATCTCATTCATTAAAATAATTTGAGATCTTAGTCTCAGTTGTTACACTATCATCAATCTCTAGTAAGCTTTAAGCAGTAAAAAAAGCTTTTCCATGTTTACTGGTTCTCAAATTTGTATATCCATTCTTTCTCATATACTCTATTTGGTTTTGTAAGTTATTGAATTTTTCTTCTTTTGTTATTGTTAAACGGTTTTCATGACCATATTTGAAATACTTGAGCGTGTATAGAATCGTCCAATGACAGTAGAGCTTCATTGGTCAACAGCTAATGGTCAAACGTAGGGCTTCACACATACTGTTTCTATACTCTGCTTCTTAATGCTTCAGCTTTCATTTCACTGGAGATTGATTGACTCTGGTGTAGCAAACTACTTGAATATTGTTTCAATAAATTAATGGTTTTGGCAATGTGAAGTCATTTTATTTCATATCTATCACAAGAAAACGTTATATTTATTCAATAAGTGATACTTATAAATCTTGTATTATGAAAAGCCGTACTACTGAAATCACTGCTTTAAAAGCTTACAAACACGTTACTGAATTTACTCAATTTCATACGTTCAGAATTATACAGAGTGTTTCAGAAGTAGTGTTGAACATTTCAGGGTGTTGTTCCTGGATGATAGGAGTCTACACATGTCGTATTTCAAGAGTCAAAAACTCAGCGGTTATCCTTACAGCTGCCATTTTGTTTTTTCACTTCAGAATTTTTATCTCAAAAACAAAATGATGTTTTGATCTGAAATTTGGCATGAATATTTATGCTATAAATACTCAACTTTAAAAAATAAAATAAATAATTTTCGATGTAAATTTTGAAAATGACGGCCATTTAAAATTTTTCATTGCAAATTTCACAAAAACCGTTCAGTTTACCGAAAATTCACAAGGGAAAAAAGTTAGTAAATTTTATTAAAATTTCAATGATACCTCATTTATAAAGATTGGTCAGAGAATAACAGAGAAATTAATTATTTTCGTACAGCATGCATGATCATGAACAAACAAGATCATCTGAAAAACATTGTTAAGATCAGCTGGATGGCCATATGGAGCCATACCGAGTTCCAAAGCTTCATCTTAAATACAATTGGAATTAAAAATGTAATATTGATGTTTAAATTGTGAAAAGTGGTCATGCATGCAATACGAAAATAATTAATTTCATTGTTATTCTCCGACCAAACTCTATAAATTAGAAATCCTTGAAATCTTGATATAATATGCTAACTTTTCTGTCTCTTGTAAATGTCCTGTATACTGAAAGGTTTTCGTGAAATTTGTAATGAAAAATTTAAAATGGCCGCCATTTTGAAAATTTAGGCTACATCGAAAATTTTTCATTTTATTTTTTAAAGTTGAGTATTTATAGCATAAATATTCATGCCAAATTTCAGATTAAACATCATTTCGTTCCTGAGATAAAAATTTTCAAGTGAAAAAAACAAAATGGCAGCTGTAAGGATAACCGCTGAGTTCTGGACACTTAATATACGACATTTGTAGTCACCTATCATCCAGGAACAATACCCCAAAATGTTCCACACTACTTCTGAAACATCCTGTATAGTAGCTCGGTCATCAAATATATGGACTAAATTTATTTTAGGACAGAGAGGCTATAATAACGAGAATATCACTTGACATTGTTAACTTTAAATCCTACAAGGCTCCAAAAAAGCTTCCGCACACTTTCAACCACAATCTCCCATGAAAGATTTTGAATATTATCACTTCATCCAACTACATGGGGATGTTGATAGTACGTATATCAACAGAGCTACTACTCCCTGAATCAACTGCTGATCAACAAGCATCATTCGTGCGCTAACTATTAATGACTTGGATTGGAACAATATCTAGTCATTAGGCTCGGCTATCCTCCGAAATGACATCCTCACGACTCAATATTGTCTGTATCATCATCTGCATGAACTGCAATGCGAATGATGTACAAATAGAATGCATTGTTCAGAGGCAATCGTGTTCCTTGATGAATATAGTTGACTGACTTGATTAGCTGTTTGCTCTGCTGTTTCTAATGACATCCACTAGAGATTTCATTGGTTGAAGTTCATTATGGATCTTGACAATATTATTCGAATTCATCATTGAATTCATTGTGACATCCTGTTTATTGGGGTAATAATGATAATGATAATGGAATTTATTCTTATTTTTATTGCGGTCAATTTAAATTCATTGGAATCTTTTTAGAGATTCAGATCAAAATACAAGTACCACTTGAAGTGAATAAGATTCATCAAGGACCATTTTCATTTTCAATTAATGGACTTTCGACTCATCACAGCCATTTCTAAAGTTTTATTTACACTTAAAAATGGCTCTAATGGATCGAAACATTTCATAGATAAATTTATAAGCAGTTTCAATCTTTATATCTGAACCTCTATATCGTAGTTTGAATCCAAGCCATGTACCCATCCGAATTTCAAAATACAATGTAAAATAATTAATCCAGATCATACTCAGTGAAATTTAAGACTTTCATGGTGATGCAGCTACTAAACACAGTGATCGATAACAGTTTTAATGGTGTGAAAAATGAGGTAGTCTTAGTATCCAATAACTAGGATTATGTTCCCAATGAAAATGTTAAAAATTCTCAATTACTCGGAAACGGTATATCTATAATTTAGCAAATTATTTTGTTTTCATGCTCACCCCTATTTGAGGTGAAATGATTGATTTTGGTTATTCAGAACCGAAAAATAATTTTCTCATAATAAGGCTGTCGTGAATTTTACATAAAAGCTTCCTAGCATTCTCAAAATTCAAGAATTTCAGGTTTCTATTATTTTTAATATTTAAAAAATCAAGTATAGAAATACAAATCTCAGTACCCTTTTAAAATTATTTTATCACAACATGTTTCATACATTCATGCCATTTTCAAGTCATGCCATTTGATAATCATTATATTACAAGTAGCCCTAAACAGAATAGATACATTAAATATCTATTCCACAATGAATTCAAGACCAAGAGCTGCTTCAGATCTGCTGAAATGCTTCTGGTCTCTCAAAAGAGATATTTAAAGTAATACTCGTATTGGTTGAAGAATATGAACAACTGAATTTACTAAGTTACAAGATTGTAGGATTCAAGCCTACACTGGAAAATTCTCTACTCACACAGTGCGTGCAGTGCCTCATATCGAATCTTCGCCTTATGCTTAATTTGAAGAGCCAGTTCATCTTCTTAATGAGGCCTGTAAAAGCAATCCGCATACACCGAAATGGAAAAGTTGTGATGGCTTGAAAGTAATGAAACCAATCCCGAAGTTTTGCTGTGTTAGTTGCTTCAATGCGGAGCTGTGATAATTCTTCATCTCCAATACACAAGGTAATGCGCGCTGTATATTTATTCAATGTGAATCTTGAATGGAAGAGTAAATAAGTTCGGAGAGCTGCCAGCCATTCAATAGCTTTTGGCGTTGAAGGAATAGAAGCAGACGACTGAATTAAAAATACTTTGAAAGTTTACGATGAAAGCCGGAGAGGAGGAGGGAGGTGATGAGGATGAGGAAGCTGTGGATGAAGAGAGAGCAGAATTGATGGATGGGGTAAGGGTTTGTGGATGGGGGCGTTTTATCTCGTAATTACTTGGCTCGGACTTTTTATATGGAGCGGCTTTTCAAGTATCCTCCCGCCGTCCGTCTGAGATGGAGTTTAATTTTCTATTTAATGCCAGGCTTTTCCTTTGAAAGTTGTTCTACTCGTTCTCCACCATTAATAATATTTTTATAGAAGGTTTTTTCCTGAACAAGTAATCTATCCAAACTTTGCTATGTTCATTAAAAGCTCGGCTTATCGAGAATTGCAACCTCCAGTTGACTCTCAGAATACTTGATCAACCACTCTATTCGCAACTGACATTTTTTCATCTTAATGTCTGTCAGTCGGAACTATTTGCATAATACTATCTCTTGAGGATATAATGGAGGAATTGTGTTCAAGCTTCACTGATTAGATAATAGTGAAACGATCGGTATTGCCTGAAAAAATGCTCATTATCATTCATCAACATGAGTATTAGATTCTAGAATTGATCAATTGATTATCACCAATCTTACCCCCAAATAACGATTAAGACCATAGAAAAGGAAAAACTCCCTACATGAATGCTAAGAATAATCATAGTTGTCAGTTGTATTGTAGGCTACATGTACAATATCAGCTTGAAGAAAAATATTTTTTTTAAATACACTAGGATAGTAATATGAGAGAAGAAATTGGAAGCAAATCCCATTTCAATTCTTGGTTCATGATGGATTAGCAAATATAATATCAGGGTAAATTGAGTCAAGCTCTCTTCAGGCACTTTATCAAATTACTATACCATCATAAAGTAACAAATAATATTGGCTCACAACAAGCCTTACCTCGACTGCGAGATATCATCACCATCAGCAGCAGCAGCAGCACCGAAATGGTGAGAGGATGAGGATTGTGTTCATAACTTGCCATCTCGACAGGCAAGATAAGATAATGATAAGACGACGGCAGGCAACAGCTAGAAGTGGCTGCGAGCTGCGATCTTCCACTTAGCCACGTTATCTGAGGACTCTGATCCCCGGCAGCCAGATTAATTTCGGATCTCCTGGAAGAAATAGGCCCTGGAGAGTGGTGGTGCAGGGTAAAGGGGGGGTTGAGGATATGAGATTTCCCAGGTGCAAGCGGCGGCGCGGATTACAAGCGGCCCGCGGAACAATCTCGGCTCTCTCTCCGATGTGATTTACGAGCAAAATGCAAATTAATGATGAGCCAGGCTCGTTGACACCGGCAAACTTCCTAATGCAAGAGCTCTGTCCGGATCTTTTCTGATGAAAATTTATACTACTTACTCAGAGGCGGCTCAGGGCTCAGGGTCTGCTACTGTGCTGCACTACACTGCTACTTCTCAGCCTTATAACATGGCCTCTTACCCAATATGCCACTTAGCGTTGATTGCAGCTTTTCTTCTGAAAAACGTTTACAGAGCGGAGACTTACCTGTCTTGTCATAGGTACCTCCTGTTCTAATATTATTTCCTTCTTTTGGTCCTTCATTATTTTATCCTCTACCATCTGATCCTTACTTTCTATTCTTGCCCGTTTTCTTCGTTTCCATCAAACCTTCTCTTTCCTCACTTCTACTTCCATTCATCAGACATCTCATTTCACTCTTCTTATCACGTACTATCATTTATAAATTCCCTTCTCTCACTGATTATTTGCTTTCACATTAATGTTTCTCTCATTTTCTTTTCTTTCCCCTCGCTTCCCAAATTATAGCAATATTCCCAATTATATTTCATTCCCAAGCAATTCGCTTGTTGGTATTGATATTTTTGCTCTCATTATCTTTACCTTTCTTACTTCTTATCATCCTAATTCTTCTAATGTTTCATACCATTGCTCATCTTTCTCATTCTCGAATGTATTTCCCCACACTACTTCCCCTGATTGCGATGTGACCACTTCTTCTTATACAATCTTTTATACTATTCATTGGTCTTCTTCTTCCTCATCTTAACCTGACTGTTGTCATAATTTTCTTATTTCCAGTTTTCCATATCCATTCTTTCCCCTTCTTGCTCAGAATTTCATCAACATCATCTGTATCATCTACAATATAGTGATGGCTTATACGGGATAGAAAATTTACGAATGACGCCGCATCAACAAGTCTGAACTACTGGATTTATTGACTTGAGATTTTGCATATATATTCCTTATTCACCGAGGATGGTTTGGTTATAGGCCTATTCTATATTCCTCAAGATTTTAGAAGGTCAACTTCCCAGTTTGTCAAAATTTCAATTAGATCTTGTGGAGCACGGGTTACCTGCTAGTATTAATACAAGTGAATCGTTATTTTCAAAAATCATAGTCTCGTTCTCCTTATCATTTATATTCCAGTGTGCCTGATGTTTCTTCCCTTTTCTATAATATGTTCTTCATCCTATCTTTCCATTTGCAATCTTCCCCGTCTCTTGTTCCCCCTTCTCCTCCACATATTCCTCCAAACTCCTTCCATTCCCTCATCCCAATCCCATGATATAAGGAGCAGGTTGGCGTTAAAATCTTGACATCTCTTTGCTGGAAGTAAAATATAAAGACTGCTGAGAGTCTCATGGGCGTAGTGTCGAACCCCGTTCCTCTCTTTCTATGCTCATTTTCGTCTCCTTTCCTCCTCTTCAGTACTCTCTCCTCTTGTTCAGAACTTTTCGCTCCAGCTTTTGAACGTCTCGTCTTGTTCTCCTTCTACAATGAAATTTAATAATTGCGAGCTTGCATACTAGTTTTCAGACTCACAACAGCAAAGCAAGTCCTCTTGACCCAGATCTTTGTTCAGAGATTCCTTCACTTGATGTATTAAATCTTCAAGTGAAAATAATCAATTGGTTCTTATTTCAAATACATCTCAGATCATTATTGTTCCAATCAATAGCTTTTGCGAAATTAATAACTGCCGACCAGCCACTGAACAACATCTCAAGTTACTTTTATGAACAAGCTTATGATTAAAAGTGCTTTCAAGCTTCAAGCGTTAACGTTCCAAGCTCTTAATCTTGAGTCCTTTTAACAAAGCCTCTCAGAAGTCTGAATAATAAAGACAGGATAATAATTGTGCCAAAGTGTACTTCGACAACATCAATACTTGGTTTTTCTGGGAATCATTTCATACATTCTAAAAGTGGAAGGATATGTTATGATGTTGTAGTAAACATCATCTATTAAGAAATTTTACGACTGTTTAAGGAATATGCAAATCACTTGAAATTTATTCATGAATCTATTCTATGGTAGAAATGAGATAGTTCCAATTGAGTTTGAGCTTGAACTTCAAACTTCTTATAGTGTACTATATTATGCTATCTTTTCTCTATTACCTATACTAGGCAAGCAAAATTCAGTTCTCTCTATGTGGATTAGTGCTATTACTGCCTTTCCATGAGTTTCAATCCTGTAAATATTCTCATAGTACATATATGATAACTCTAAAATCTCTATTTATATGCATATCCATAAGATAAGAGATCCCTACCTCAAGCAGTATCGACCACAAGAGCTGGGTTTTAGCAAATCGTGCATAAGCAACCATGGAACAGATTGTGACAGAAAGTGGGATTAATGGGTGACGACGTTCATTGAAATTCACAATTCATTATTCAAGCTGCTTTGAATATTTGATAGAAATTTCGAGCTCCTATCAGATTATATCGTATCGATCCTTGTCATCTGAAGAGAGAGACTTGTGAATGATAGTGCGAGTTGAGCACTAAATTCTCAATGAGAAATCGAATTCGATTACCATCATGTCTGTCATGATCATGACTGTCTTTCATGGTTTTGCGGGTAATAATATCAAGAATATTTTTAAGTATTATATCCAATAAATAAACCATGGATCATAACATTTTTGTACGTTATTAGTTTCATAAAAAACTTAACGAGGATCACTTTAGTGTTTTCCAACATTCGGAATGCCCTAACAAAGATCTTTTCATTAGCTATGTGACTACCAGAATCTATAAATCTTTGTATAGGAACCTGGAAAATATTATTTGCGCGGTCAAAAATGATAAGAGTATCTCATATCAAAATCATTAAATAATATTGTTATTTGCTATCTAATGTAATTTGTCTAATTCAAGTTCTAGTTCATCTTTATGTTCCAAATAAGATGGTTACTTCGATACTGACGCTTCATTATATATGCTAGAGCTTTACCCTACTTAATTGGGAACAGATAATTATCAAAAGAAAGGCAGAAAAACTTCAATGTAAATGTATCTACATTGAAAATTGTTCAATGTTATCTATCTACACATTTGTTATTGACTTAAATAGACGTCGATTCACTAAATTCTGTTCACTCACTGCAAACACAATCACTGTTCACTAGCAAACATTCTGTTCATTCTGTTCACTAGCAAACACAATCACTGCATGCTTGTCGATATGGATTGTATTGAGAATTGCAACTGTCAAACGCAAAGAATGCTCTTTTATATTCTCCATTCATTTCTCTTGAGGAAAATATATAAAGCTGTCAGCTCACAGAGCGAAGGTTTTTTAATGAGGGTCAGATTCCCGAATCTGATCTCCTTTCAGAAGAGCCGACTGATGATGACAATAATACTTATCTCGGTGTCAGATGCAAAGAGCTTACCAACTCTCATAAAAGTCGGTTCTCTGGCTGCTGGTCATCAATAAATGAGTGTTGACTCTTCGCAGAACCATCCACTTTGCAGTCTCCCTTATAACAACCGTATTTAGAGACTAGTCCTTTGATGTACGCGAAAAAAGCCGAAGGCTTTAGCTGCTTTGAAAGACTGCTCCACTAACCAAACTGTGGCTTTCCTATTATGAGGTTGTTTTCTTCTTTTATGAGATACTCACCCCTATCACTGATACATATACTTTTTGCTGGGAGTCTTCTTAGTGAACATTGGACGAAAAACTATTATGGTATAATTGAAATACATTAATCTTTGGATTTTACAAGAGTGAGGATTGATGATTGAGATCATTTCAGGATAGACTAATAAAAATCATGGTATAGTTTCACATCGCACTCAGCTCAGCAAAACTTGAATTTTTTGGTAATTTTGAGATTTTGAAAGGTTCAATATATGGGGAGAACTTTCAAGTTTTGACGCTTGTCAGTAACAGAGATTCCTAACACAAGTCAAAGGATGCACAAGAGAGGATCGGATTCGTAATGAAAATATAAGAAGAGAATGTGTTGTCCAACCAGTGTTGAGTTTGATGAAAACATTTTCATTTGAAGACTGACTTACTCACTAAAGCCTGATTGGCGTCCATCTCCTGCTCGGTCTACCAATACTTCTTCTGCCTATTTGCTTGTGGAGTAGGACATTTAATAAGATGACGGTCTTGTGGCATTTTAAGGACATGATCTGACCACATATTTATATTATAATTATGTGGTCAGATCATATCCTTAGAATGCCACAAGACCGTCTCCCATTTAATGCACTACTCCACAAGCAAATAAGGAGAAGAAGTATTGATAGACCGAGCAGGAGATGGACGCCGAATCAGGCTTTAGTGAGTAAGTTAGTCTTTAAATGAAACCACATAGAAAAAACAATTGATAATTTCAGCCTAAAAGTGAGAAATCTCTACATTGAACAAGTAGAAAGCGAATCGTTCTTGGAGACCAGATTTATAAAATTGCCAAACTTATCTGAAGTGAATGTTTTATAGGTAAGATAACTAATTATCCTTGCTGAAAAATGTATAAGAGATGTCCCATTCCGAATAGTGAAGATTTTTTTTCGGATTCCAACTTTATAAGATTGGGACAACTACTATTATTGGAGTTGATATTCGTATACATTGTTATTCGTGTACAAGTTTTTAAGTTGAATTTCCATGAAGCTATCCTAATTTCTTGATTTTTTGTGATTGATTTTATCAATTCTACAATCTTCAAATGACCATTCCGAATATTGATGAAATTATTATGGAGATCAATGAAGTAATTTTGTATTATTACAATAAGACTGTATGATCATAATTATAATAATTATGACTATCTTTCCATTCATACAGGATATACGAACTCCCTACAAATACACTCTATGGCATTGTTCCTGGGTAAAAAACATATCTAAATATCATATTTAAATTGTCCGGAAGTCTTGAATTAACCAATTCCATCAATGAAACTTATTTCAACTCATTTAATTTAACTTTCTTGATTACGGACACGATAAAGCACATCAATTCACGGCAAAAATTTATTCATTCACTTTTGCCGAAATGTAACTTAGACAAACTTACTCCTTTAACATTCAACTCTGATAAATTAGGAGCCAGAATAGATTCATTCACATTCATCAATGAATTTGAAACTAATTTCAAATTCAGGATACTGTCAGATTTACCGTGGGTTTACCCAAAACTTTCGCACTATATCACAGTCAAACACATTCGATCCAGAAGATTCACCTATGACTTTCCTTCCAAGTTCCATTCCCAACTGCAATGGGTTATGTGCACATCAATGCGTGGATTCAGTGTAATTATTCTTTCCCACAAAACAAAGGTCAGCCGTCCGGCACAATTAATCATCAGCCATCATGTGCAGCTCATTCGCGTTGGCATTTTGCTGCTTCAACTGCTGCTGCTGTCCACTCTGCTCGATGCAGTGATTGATTCTAACCGAGATCAATAGAAAGTAGGATTTAATAAAGAGCTCAGCTATTATTAATGGATCAACCGTATTTTGATTTAATGCAACGTTGATAACAGCTCTCAAAATGCAGTTGGAATTGTATTCCTATCATTCTGAACAAACATCAATCCACAATACGTGAATGGTTACCCATCAATAATGTTTGGGCGGTTCAGATAGTGCTCGATCATAATACATTGATCAGACATTGCTTCTGCAATTGTGTTCAATAATCATTGTTTTTCAATGCTCTTCACAGAAATCTGATACCAATTAAGGCTCTGATGGGGTGTATTGAAGCATAGAGAAAAAACAGCATAACAGTGGTTATAAGTGCTTAATATGCTATCTCTCCCCTTGTAATGAGTGTATAGTCGTAAGTGTACAAAATGCTTCAAAATATGTGGCATGTTTACAAGCATAAGAATAAACCATTTTGATCATAACTGGCAAAAAAGGAAAGTGTTCAATTCCATATTGAGAATGGAAAATATTATTTGCGCGGTCAAAAATGATAAGAGTATCTCATATCAAAATCATAAAATTATATTGTTATTTGATATTTAATTGTAATTTGTCTAATTCGAGTTCTAGTTCATCTTTATGTTCCAAATAAGATGGTTACTTCGATACTGACGCTTCATTATATATGCTAGAGCTTTACACTACTTAATTGGGAACAGATAATTATCAAAAGAAAGGCAGAAAAACTTCAATGTAAATGTATCTACATTGAAAATTGTTCAATGTTATCTATCTACACATTTGTTATTGACTTAAATACACGTCAATTTACTAAATTCTGTTCACTCACTGCAAACACAATCACTGTTCACTAGCAAACATTCTGTTCACTAGCAAACACAATCACTGCATGCTTGTCGATATGGATTGTATTGAGAATTGCAACTGTCAAACGCAAAGAATGCTCTTTTATATTCTCCATTCATTTCTCTTGAGGAAAATATTTAAAGCTGTCAGCTCACAGAGCGAAGGTTTTTTAATGAGGGTCAGATTCCCGAATCTGATCTCCTTTCAGAAGAGCCGACTGATGATGACAATAATACTTATCTCGGTGTCAGATGCAAAGAGCTTACCAACTCTCATAAAAGTCGGTTCTCTGGCTGCTGGTCATCAATAAATGAGTGTTGACTCTTCGCAGAACCATCCACTTTGCAGTCTCCCTTATAACAACCGTATTTAGAGACTAGCCCTTTGATGTACGCGAAAAAAGCCGAAGGCTTTAGCTGCTTTGAAAGACTGCTCCACTAACCAAACTGTGGCTTTCCTATTATGAGGTTGTTTTCTTCTTTTATGAGATACTCACTATCTCTGATACATATACTTTTTGCTGGGAGTCTTCTTAGTGAACATTGGACGACAAACTATTATAGTATAATATTGAAATACGTTAATTTTTGGATTTTACAAGAGTGAGGATTGATGATTGAGATCATTTCAGGATAGACTAATAAAAATCATGGTATAGTTTCACATCGCACTCAGCTCAGCAAAACTTGAATTTTTTGGTAATTTTGAGATTTTGAAAGGTTCAATCTATAAGGATTAATTTATTAACATTTTGTTAATAACTTTGGTGTAAACACAGCTATAGCAATTGCTATCACAAGTTTTATTATTTATTATGCGTAGGTATGTTACAGACAGACAATATACAGGCTTAATGGAAGCAAGTAATATAGAACTTAATATAAATTGAATATGTTATGTATTATTCGGCTGAAATCATGTGTCGGTGCATAAAGGCCAGTCTGTGAGATAACTTCCAAGTAGCATTAGCTTTTTTAAATAAATGGAAAAATTACAGAAATAGCATGCAATAAATTCCGGCTGACTAAATGATAAATCAAAATAATTTTTTTCCTATGCACTTTAAATGTTATTTTCATATTCTGAAAAAGGACGAAGAAGTGAGTCAAATTTTGGTGTCCAACATACTTGATCTGTAAAAAGGTTCGAAGAATGTGTGTTCAAAATTTGAAGCTGATTGATCAATTCTCTGTGAATTTATTTTAGAACATACGAACAAACGGACAACGACTTTGGCCCTCAGTAAGTCAAAAGTGAGAACTTGATAAGGCTCGTTCAATTATTTTCGCCCCACTTGGATGTAATGAGCTGGTTTTCGTGCGTCATATGGAGGCCGAAAATGATTGTTTTCTGACCAGGCCGGTAAAAGTTTTACGGCCCTAGGGCTTTAAAATAACCTTGAAGTCAGCTGATTCTGATTTGATGTGAACGTGTTTACAAAATGGTTTATGGAACGGAATCAGTTTATGCTTCTAGAATTGAATAAGTATTCTGCAATAAGATACTATCATTTTATTTGGATGAATAAAATACAGATAAGATATATATTATAAGCTATTCAAATTCGATTTTCAGAGTAGGATAGAACTTCTAACCTAAACTTCCGAATTCAACGACAACAAGCATTGTTGACGTTGACATTCAGATTGGCCAAATTTCAAGTGTGCTAAAACAGCTGATCAAAAAACTTTTCATTATTTGTGTTTATTATTCAAGAATCAAAACATTTATAATAATATCATCTTATTGCCATTTGGATGAATAAAAAGTATAAACTCAACCTCTTACAAAATTGAACATAATCTTTCAGGTTATTTAGACAAATCAGAATAAAAAATAAAAATACTTGGACAATTTTCTGATATTCAGATTACCTCAGATTTGCTAGAGCCATGACCTTCCTGTTTTGCTTTCGGAAGTGTCTAATGAACAATTATCCTCATATTTATATTGTTTATTTTTCTGTGAGCGAAAAATAACGTTCTCACCATGGGCAAAAATTTTCGGCCCTAGGTGCGAAATATACTATTGTGTACTGTAATAGTTGATGTCTGAAATAATAATGCTACATCGATTGTTGTTGAATCGGGAAGTTTAAGCTTCAAAAATCATAACATAGGCTAGCAAAAAGATCACGAAGTCGGAAGTTCATTCCAATTTTTTTTTTTATGGAGCGCAATGAGAGCGTGTTTTTCCTCTTAGGGAACCCCTTTGGCTCATCTCGTACTTTTGTAGTTGGGATCCCTTTTTCAAGATCTTTGTTTGTGGAAAATCAAGTTGCTGGTATACAGTCTTCTCATTGTAATCCTTGAAATCCAGCGTATGATGGCCTCACCTTGCTCTTACATGTATATAAGTGCTTTCCATTTTTGTTTCTAATTTCTAGCCTTGCCACTCATAAAGATAATTTATTTCAAGTTTTTTCACTTCTACATCTCCTTGATTGCATTTGCCATACACTCTTTAGCAGCTAGTAAAAACATAACCTTTTTGACAGTCTCTTTGGCGGCAACTAACAAGAAACCGTCAGGCTGAGCTAAGGATAAGAGCAGTATCTACAGCTTTTATTTTTCATAACAGCCGTATCTATCAAATCACTGCTACTATATACTCAGGTAAAGAGCAGTATCTACAAGACTAAGGAAAAAAGCAGTATCTGACAATGCACTTACTGCTCTCTTGGTTAGTATTAGTAGATACTGCTCTTATGCTGTGTTCTTGCTTGCTGGTTTTGTACATACGGCGATACTGCTTATAGCGAAGTGTCTATATCTCGAGAACGGTTGCAGATACGGCTTTTAAACCTAGTCCATTGGATTCCTCAACTAAAAATACATGCTATTTGATATATAACTCAAAATATGAAAATTTGTAGATACGGCCTTTTCGCTTAGCAGGGCAGAATTTATTTGAGCTAATATGGCTGGGTTGTTGTAGAATATAGAAGTTCTGCTCCCTCCTTTCCATTCACATTATAATACATAGTCATTACTGAAGAATATTATAGAATGTTGTAATTTATATTTTGTGGAAATTGAGAATGTATTTGATTTGATTGATACTGTGTGGAATATGACTTTCCTTACTATCAAGTATCAAAAACGTCATTCTTTCATCTTTAAATTCTCATTTCGAGTATTCATGTGATTATTCTTGAGCCTGATAATATGATTTTCTTTCTTCTATTATCTTTGTTCTATTCATTCAATAGCGACTAATCTTTGAAGCGTAATACTGTTATCTCTGTGTATCCAATAGAGTATCATTCTTTCATCTTCACCTCCTCGTTTCGTACATTGATGTAATTATTGTTGAGCCATCATATCAGCGACTAAACGAGAATGACTCTATTCATAAGGCGAGCTGCAAAGACGATGCGCAGCATTGTAATGTGGAGTGTAGAGTGTGGAGAGAGTATGGAGGAGTTCAATTTGCATGGGTTATTAGGCTGGGGATAGCGGCGCGGCCGAGTGCCGACTCGAGCAACACCAGATTATAACTGGGAAACGCTTTTCGCTGGAAATTCAGTCCGTTGACTGCGCGCACACACGCGTAAGCTCCAGTCCAGGCCCTGTTTTCTAATAAGAAGCGGAACGCTCGTTTGAATCAGCTAGGAAATCGGCTACTAAATGGGGTTGGAGAGCCCACGGCTTATTGTCCCCGTCGACAATACACAGACGATGTTCAATCTTGTCCCACTCCAACGCAACTACAAACATCTCTCGATAACTGCAAAGTGGCTCCAGAGTACGACAAATGTATTAGTTCACAATTTCAGGAACTCTCAACGAGTGATTTAACACTCTGTTTGCTATTCTATCTATAAATGGTATGATAGGTTTGATAGACGTTTTGAAGCAGTTGATAGTATTCCAATCTATCAATGGTATTCTAATATTTTAATAGTAGTTTTGAAGCAGTTGATAGTATTCCAATCTATCAATGGTATTCTAATATTTTAATAGTAGTTTTGAAGCATTTGATAGTATTCTAATCTATCAATGGTATGGTAATTTTGATAGTAGTTTTGAAGCAGTTGATTCACGCTGGTACAATTTGATTTAGATGGACTAAGACTATGCTCCGTTTTCAAGACTTTGTCAATACATGATATTTTGTGAACAACAATAGAAACATTTGATTTGATTAGGAGCCGAGGAGTATGTTCAGATTCGAATCCCTCACATAGAATTATTATTATCATTTCATTATTTGGCGTATCTAGCTATTAGTTAAGCTATATTTTTGCGAGATAGATAGTGTCTTGTCAGGAAGTTTAGCGCGTGAAAAAGAATTGTTATTGGCAATCGGATACGAAATAGTACGATAGGCTTGTTAATTTTAATGAAATGGAAAGCAGTTCACACCAAACCAACCAGACACAACTCAAACACTTGAGATAAGAATTTTTGAGATGAATAGAAAAATATGAATGATGAAAACTGTGAGATAGACAAGAAAAACATCACTGAGATAAAGTAACATTATAAACGTTTTGTGTAGTTGAGGAGTTGATATTGTGGTAATTATTCATATTGAATGGAAAAGTGACAATTTCTTAGTCTTTTTCATCCAATAACATTATAAATATCGAATCACTGACTGACTGAGTTTTGTAGAGGGATATGAGAATTTCAATGAGTGATAATATATAAATTTATGAATTCCATGAGTAGTAAGTTATCAGACAACTCTCTGAAGAGTTATCCAATTCCATGAGAGGAAAACAGTGAACTTATAAAATATTCACAAGTGATTGTCAATCCCAATACCTCTGATGATAGCACATTATTGAAGCTTTCTATTATCTTTGCAATACAAAGCATGGAATATTTATTATTGAACATTATAACTGTTGATGAAATCACAATCAGCCTGCCTCTTTTGATTGGAGAATGAATACTGCTCTGGGATCCATTTGAGAAGCAAACTAACAGCAACAGCAGCAGGTATCCCACAGCAAGCAACCGTGACCAGTTGATGTTAATCAGATGAGGTAGCCGAGCCAGTTCAGTTGACTGATAACTGGCCAAGGATGAGAGCGACTGCCTAGCTGTGGCTGAATGAGTTTATCTTGCTATTGTCACATGCATTTGGGTCGAAATCCGCTTAGCTACTGTGCACTGTAAGCCGCTGTACTGTCCCCAATGTACGCTACTCAGTTCTTGGTCGGTGTGCTGCTTGCAGACGATCTTAATCCACCAAGCAGAGCGTTGTTGTGCTAGCTGCAGCTTACACCAGATGACAAGCGACTTAATTCCAGGTTGACCTGAATTTTTCCATCTTCAAAACAGCTATGACAGTAGTCTATCAATAAAGAAGATGACAGTGACTTCTAATTTTATTTGAATCTACCAAAAATCAAATGAGCAGGGTGCATCAATATGATATTCACAGGTCAGAACACTTGTTCAACAAAAACAAAATTCTCCCAACAAAAAAATTAAATAACTTATGAAATTTGAAATATTTCTAGAAATAGGCACTAACGTCCAATACTCATATCTTCCACTGAATCTCCAAATCCATATCAAATTTAAGAATGACCATTGTTCGATAGTTCTCTTGGTATGAGGCCATTCTCTTATTATATTTTCAATATAAATTTCTGCTGCCAGGTGATTATATCTTCACTAGTTCGCTTAAATAGTTGCAGTTTGTCTTAATGCAACTCGTACAAGTATTCATGAATCTATTGTTCCTTTTCAACAATGCACAATTAAGAATAATTCTTGGACAATATAAAATATTAAATTTGCATCCGCAAAAGAAAACTTTGTCTCCGAATTTGAGATGTTCACTCATATAATTTATCTGATTATATTATTAAAACACTAGAACCTGCGGGTGAATGAGAAATAATCTGTTACCTGGGAATGCTTATAAATCACCTCATAAATCATCAATGAATTTGTTTATTTTTTCGCACAAATGTTTAAAAGATTCAAAAAGACATTCGAACAAACAATTTGTTTTCTGCAAGATTTCAAACTGGCTCTAGCAGCATTATTGAATTGTAAAAAAACATATTCCCCAGAATGAACTATCTCATTACAATATTATGTATTAATCGAGCCACTTTGTCGAGTGAACGTTTTTTCATGAAATATCTTGATGAACTATGAATTATCAAATCATCATTAAAACATTATAAATCATGAAAAAAAACATAAAATCAAACATCA
Source organism: Nilaparvata lugens (assembly GCF_014356525.2). NCBI lineage: Eukaryota > Metazoa > Arthropoda > Insecta > Hemiptera > Delphacidae > Nilaparvata > Nilaparvata lugens. Next base: position 75,335,047 of record NC_052505.1, on the reverse strand, counting down.
ATCAATTAGTAGATGAAAGCTTGAGTGAGAACCTTATGGATTTCAAGATTTGACAATTTATTGATTTCCATCTCCAGCATTTATTATCAATCTCCAGCACCCTCAAGCATCAAAGCATTTACTCAATTCCAAAGCAAGTGGCGTCTCAGGCCAATAGCCCACTCCCGCATCAGGAGGTCCCATTCCATCTCACATGGAGTGATTTAGGGCGTTTGTCTGCCACCTTCTCATTAACCTATCACAGACCAGAGCAGAGCACACAGTCATGTTGAGACAGCAATGCCAATGCTACTGTCTCCCCTCTTGAGATGTACCTACAATTAATCACCATCCCCACAAACAGCTGAGTTCAGCCAGAGATGCATATCATTAGTGTGCACTTGTGCTCGACCATGATTATATATCACTTTGCAATTCATGAACATAATCCATTTCTTATTAATATATGAGATGTTAAGGATACTAATTTGTATATCATTAATCGATAAAGATTTTTCGTGAAGCCTTGAAAACCAACCTCGTGTTCTCGTCGACAAAAACTGCCGTTTAGAACATCGCCCCTGTTGTGGTTATTCTGATTGCACAGTATTCACTTTTCCCAACCTCCTCATTATATTTAAGGCTACTATAATGATCTTCCTCATTTTGAATCTGACGGGTGGAAATGATGTGGAATGTGAAGTGAAATGAATATGAAATCTTCAAACTTTGCTGTAAAAGCAAATTAGTGGGCTACATGTTAAAATCACTGCTGGAACCAATTAAATCGAAGAGATACTGAACACTCATAATCTACTAATAATTCGATTGTAATCACTACTACTTGCTTCATACATTCAAGATATATCAGGAAATGAAAAAAATTAAGTAACCTTTATTAAAACCTTTGTTGAAAAATACCATTAGTACCTTTTAATAAAATTACCTTTAGATAGTACCTTTCAATAAAAGGTACTTGGATTTTTGTATTTCCTGATAAATAAGAATAGCCCTCACCAGAAAGTAAATTCAAAATATAGCTTAAAAACAATTGGACAATAAGCACAAAGAACCATCAACCCCAAATAACGTAGCTTTTGTAGTCTGCTTGTAACGTTCGTCACGTTTCATTTACGTCACCTTTAATAGAGAGAGCTATTGAAAAACTGTAATTGGTACGTGACAAACGCACAAGCTCTGTTCCTGAGGAGTACTGGAAATTATAGCTCAAGACCCGTCTGTTTCTAAGTATTGCTCGAAAGTAGAGAAATATCGTAGGTACTCACTCTACAATAAAGAGGCAAACTAAATTATTGAGGTGCCTTGATTTCGATTGGCATGTGTGACTGTACAATAGAGTATGATATTCTTTAACATCATTCTTTAATAAAGTTTAGTTGGCTATATGATTGTATTACCCCATTGGAAATTGAAACCTATATTTATTTTATGATATTCATTGCTATTCATGTGATTTTCGTTTATTTGTCAATTGACTGACGAATCAGGACAAATAAGAGTACCGATAGATTTTGAAGAAAACTCAAAAATCAATTACACATGAAAGAGAAGAACAACTGAAGACAAGCAGTTATGGTTTCATGGAAATGAGAATTGATAGAAAGAACAAATTTCGATAACACGCTAATGTAGTCGAATCAAAACCTTAAGACAGAAGAGGAATAAAGCCGCTATCAGTATTGATGATGTTTCTCACTCAGAAAAGACGACACACCATCAAAATTTTCATGTTTATGGAGGTGACCGCTGCATGTTTGATATTTCTTTTGCAAAAGTGCGCAAATGATTATTGATTATTCAAAGTAAATTATAGAATAGAAAATTTGGGAACGTGATTACACTGTCTCATGAGAACCTTTAGAGAGAAGAAGATAAAGCAGTCCAAAAAGATTTCCCGCAAAGAAGACTTGATTTTCCTATCTTGATGATTTTAAAAATTGTCTCAACTCTTATAACTCTGCAATAGAATGCAATCCTCTTATCATAATTCAATATAGCTGGTCGGTTAAAATCTATGATGAGAAAGAGCTATGTGTTTATATCATTCTTATTATACGTCATAACAAAATATTGAATCATATTTGTTTTCTTTTATCCTATACTTGAAATCTTTGAAGTGTCATATTTATTTTACCTCCGTTTATTTAACCTTTGTAACTTCTTCTTCTTTAACTGGGCACCCGCCGAAAAAACCTTCTGGTTTGGTAGGACCCTCAATTGTTTGTTTTTTGTAATCTAATTTTTTTTACAAAGTACATATTAAAATAGTACTGTACACAGAAATAGAACAGTAAACTCTTCCCACGATGTAACACACTATTAGAATTTACATGAAACGTTACCATTAAAATTTTCAATTATACTTTATAAGCAGTTTGGATTGCTACTTATATTAACTTCATGATTGTCCACAGATTGTCGACATATTGCAATTTGAAATCTGTTCTCGATTTTTCCCTGATTTCCTTATATCGTAAATAATACAGCTAAACTTAATAGCTCTCAATTTTCTAGATTTATTCTTCACGTTCACATCGTGCAGCACCAACACTAACAACCACAGCGTTTTATGCACAATATCTTTGCAAAGATGCAATTTATTTCAGAATATCGTTATCAAGAGTAGCCTCGGTGGCCTCAGGCTTTATTCTGGGTGTTCAGTTAGTGTATCATGAGAGGGTGCAGAGAAGGGAGGAGGGAGGAGAGAGGAGCTCGCTCACCAGAGATGAGCTCGAACAGTATCTATGGTTTGAGCTACCGGCTGAAGCTCAGTAGTCGTTGAAGTTCAATTTGCAAGGGTGATTAGGCGTGCTGATGAAGACGAGCTCAACGCTTAGTGACGTCACAGTTTGGCTTGCCTCGTGGTCATAGCCAAGTCACCCACTTCAATATAAGCTCGAATAGTTCACAAACAGCTACAGCTATACATCTATAGGATAGTGTGACTACAGGTATACTTGCAGAGGTATTACAGGTGTATAGAAGCGACCCAGAATTAACACCTCGCTTTCGGACTAGCCCCCCCCTCCTCCACTGCTCCTTTGCTCAGCGTCGTCTAAGACTCAGTCCTCTCGTTATTAACGACAGTTGCTCTTCAAATACCACTCACATCCAACTCAGTTCCAACTGCAATCTAGCTCTCCGTGGCCAAGTTTCCAATATCAAAGTTTTAAAGATTTGAAAGGCCTACGACAATATTCTTTGATATCAAAGTTTCGAAGATTTGAAAGATCGACGATAATAACACTTTGATATCGCCCTTTTGAACATGGGGAGTCCGATCTCACTAGGCATCAAACCTGCGCCGTATTCTTTAGAACTTTGGCAATTCTTCAATATCAAAGTCTCGAGTGTGAAGGATTTGGAGCTTCAAACGGATCTCACAGGATTTCTTTAGTTGGAAAAAAGAATCTCCTCTGGATGAATTAGGATAGTTTGACCTTGAGGTGCTTATACATAACCGAGAAGATCAGAGCGCTTTGTTACCTACGTATTTCCTGTAAGAATTTATTGATGGATAAATAAATTATTGAGGCTTCAAGTGAGTTTTCAGGGTCAGTTTTCCTTTGTTAATGCTAGTTAGTAGCTTAATGGATTTCTAATAAGCGTTATATTATTGATTAACATATTTTATCAAGAACAATCATAAAGGATTGGACAAAGATAGGAACTCAAATGAAAATCACACATTGAAAAGTTGCATCATTAGTAGGATCAAAAAGTGAGAAATAAGTTGGCATGTCTTCTCAAATTGTGTAGTGTTATGTAGTCTAATACCCGGCCTCGGCAAAGATGACAACGTCGCATAGTAGATTCAGTCAACCGGTCAGTTCAAGTTGCAACCCGAATTTGCAAAAGCTTAATCAAACATACTTATTATTAATAATGGGTCACCTGACAAATTGAAGCTGATTTGATCCTAGTGGAGCAATGCCTAACAAATTCTTTAGAGCAAAAGTCCTAACTCCGCCTAATAAAGAATGTTTTTTTTTCATTTCATTGCCAGTTTATTGTGCATGGTATTCCTAGAGATGGCTGGTCATTGAAACTCCAGTTCCAAACTTCGTTTCAAATGAGCAGTAACATGATATTCTCATCAATTGATCGCTGGAAAAATCTCCTACAATGGGTTAATATGCGAATGTGAAGGACTCTACTAGTACTCGATCGATTAGATTCAAAAAGAATTGTAAAAAAACTATTAATCTCTTTTATTGCTTCTGATTGTTAATATTGTGAGTTTGAATTTGAGCTCCCATTAAAATGACTCAAGCTGAAAGAAACATTTTCTTTTCGACGCAAACTCCTAGTGGAAATTGATCAAGACGCAAAACGTCCTGTGTAAATAAATTGGCGCATGCGCTTAGAGGAGAACGTGTGATACGGTATTATGAGGAGAGGCGTGGAGAAAGTTTTTCGTTGCCAGACAAACAAAACTAGTGGGAATCGGGAATCGTCAGTGGTGTGACGGCGTATTTCAACGAAATCTCTTAGGAGTATCAATATCCGTCGAACGATAGGATTTCGAGCTTTGTAATCTGACGTGGAACGTGATCGCGTACGTTGTGCGGTTTATGTACGTGTGAGTTTGTGTGTATATGTGTCTTTACTCCTCCTCGGACCGGCTAAAGAGTTTATCTCGACTCTTGCGTGTTCATGTTGATGTTTGTTTGCAATACGCCACTTTGGTCCCTCGCCTGTTACTCCACAATTCAATGATTCCTCACGAATTCTCGCCTGACTCAACCGCTTTTTCAAGCATCTGGTCGACACAATTTTCAAGGCCATTGAATCACTTGGTTGATCAAACAAATCGAAAGTTTCATGAGAATCAATTTATTGTTTCTTCCACTGTTTTGAAACTGTGAGATACGTTTCGACAAAATATAATTAAAATAATTTCAAAGAAAATTTGACATAAAAAATTCTTCAAATAATTAATGTTGAGGGAGCATTCCATAATCGAATCATAATTCAATCATACACATTGTATCACTTTCCAATCATAGCTTCTGATGCTGCATTTGAACAGCAATATTGATGAATAGTTGAATCATACTATATAAGCTTATGCTTTATGGGCCAGCATGTGGAAGCGTCAGATGTAACTTGTCATAGTTTAAAAGAAAATAACACAAGACAAAAATTACATTAAAAATGTACATTGAAGGACAATATGCTATAAATGCAGTATTACTGCATATTTTGGTATGGCCTCTATGGGTCTGTCTCAAATGTCAATTCTCTGCAATACTCCTTCGATCCATTCAAGCCCCACATCACTTGCCGCATGCACCTCCTGCAATCCTCCCTCACATGGGAACAGAGGGCAGTTTGAAACCTAGTGCTCCATTGTCTGTATCTCGCCACATTCACAGTATGGGTCGGATGTAAAGCCCCATGGCAAGAGACTGGGCGCATCTTCCAGTAGATGTCCGGAACCTGTTCAGACAGCACCACTGCCGGCGGCCAAGCAGTGTCCCTGGCACCTCACCATTTGGATCCTCAATTGGGTGTTTATTCTTTACTAATGAGGAGGACCACCTTGCCTTTAAAATTGTTCCACTATCCTGACCATTCTGATCATCTAATCTCAGATACCTCCTAGATTGTAGCCCTCTTGCTGGTGCATTATTTAGCTCCTTAGCTATAAATAATGAATCATATGAACTAATGAATCATACTCATCAGCAATCATACTTTATGTGGAGAAGAGAAAGAAGAAGAAACGAACTTATTGATATATAAGTTAGTACACTCCTTCAAAGTAATTCAAACCACGTTATATAGAAGGATATATAAAATATAAAGGTATATTTTCATCTAAATACCGTGATTCAAACGACTAGATTATAATGAAGTCATACTGTATTCAAGATTGAAGATTTTTAGAGAGCCACTGATATTTCAAATTCCATCCAGATTCCAAATTCCCTATTACTGTAACACACTTTATACAAAATTGATTAGAATAGTCATTCTCAAAGAGGAGATAAACCTCCGAGCAAAAATGGACCAAGCCACAATATCAAATACGCCTCATACAACATGAATCGCCACCATCAACAAATGTATAACTGATCTAGAATTCTGACAAAAGTGGTGGTTTTGGAAGTAAGAGGGGGAATGTTGGTGAGGGGGGCGTGGTGAGGGGAATGACCGGCTTCTGAGCAGGGTTTATTCAGAATTGTGAGCTGGATTCGCGGCTTAAAACTCTGGTTTCCATTTGGAACAATGGAAAAGCCCTCATCAAGTTTTTTTTATAATTGGAGTTCTGTATTGATCATACTTCCCAATGGTAGAAACGTTGCCACTGTTTTTTGCCTGAAGCATCGACGATCATGCAGATGCATAACACATTTCAACATATTTATACGATTTACTCATGGGGAGTGGATAAGAGGTGCTAGAGATCATTCGGATTAACATTATGTATCATAATGAGTTTGGTTCATGAACAGAAAACCAATTTTATGAAAAAGTGTTGTCTTAATTCAATGTTCAGTACTTGTACAAGATTGTTATGAACCTAGAAGTTATAAACTCGACAACTACTCATACCCTCCACCCTCTTAATAACTTGAAACTCCAAGAACGGAAGGTGAAACAGCGCTCAAGGTTTGAATATTTCATTCAACATTATATCTCAGAAATTGTTGTTCAAATTGTTCACTGAACTCACAGAAAGAATGCTTGACAAAGAAAGATTGTATTGAACCCCGTAGTCATTAAGTTGAGTACAGAACGTGGAGAAGAAAGGTGAACAAGAGTGAGAAGCTTTATGAAAGATTGGGATGCTGAAAAAGGAGGAATAATGTTGGGGGGAGGAAGAAGAATGATGAATCAAATGAAGTACCAGGAGTTGTGGCACATGATAAAGGATGAAGGAAAGACAGGGTGAAGTTTGATAAAAATTTAAAGGAGATGGAAAGTAAAGGGAATAAGAATATGATGATGGATAAAGAAACAGGAATGAGGAAAGGATAATGGTGAGAAAGAATGGAATGGAAAGAAACGGAAGGATTGAGGAGAGAGTGAGAATCTAATAAAGCCAGCTGTTACGCGCGGTACAGTTGAAGAATGATGAGGTGAAGGTAAGGAAGGAGGAGGAGGAGTGTCCTGGTCCAGATTGTATTGCCCGACCCACATTGCTTGCATAGCTTTCGCCAGCAAAGAGAGGGTCAGTATGACTGGGGGGTGGTAAATGCAGGGGAGACAGGGGAGGACTCACCACCAGCTTATTACCTAGCATGCCACAGGCTCCTGCTCCAGGCCTAATAACCCATGCAAATTAAACTCTCCGACTTTTTCCTACCGACACCCCCGAAAACCGCTCAAGCCCTGTTACAACTCTCGTCAAAGAATTCTGTTCCATTTTTCAGAGGGCCTTGTATTTTACAAGGTGAGGAAATGAATATCCGCCAGTCATGAATAAATGAAACGGACGGCCAGAAGAAGGAAGGAATTATTTCATCCACAAACAAAGCAGTGGAAAACTCGCTCGCTTTCCTTTTGTTATCTGCCCGGAAAAGTTTCAAGAAAGGGGAGGTCGACGACTATTACGAAACATTTTTCAAGCCTCCGCTTGATCAGAGTAACAATGAACAGAATCGCTCTTGATGTAATTATGCATTTTATTGGATTCTTTGATAACTTTCAGTTATCATAAAATCATTCCCATTCCTCAATACGAATACACACACATTGACATTTGACTTACGATTTTTTACCGTCCTTATGAATTCTAATAGATAAAACCTAACTTGACAAACAGATGATGTGTTCATGTGTTTGCTTAGTTCCGTTTAATCTGGTAGCATCTATAAGGACGGCCAAAAATCGACCTTCTAAAATTCGATGTGTATGTAACCGGCTCTAGCAGAAAAATATATTTATAAACACTAATCTCAAAGTATTATAATACCATTTCAAAATCAAGATGTTCTTCAATCTTGTTCTGAAACGTGTTGAGAAAAGGTAGCTGGTTCACAGATTCTCTGGAGAAACATTAATAAACTACGAGCGACAAAAAACGCAAAAACGTTCATGGTCTCCTAGTTTTAGATGAGTTTACTGCAAGCGAACCTCTCTCACAGATTGATCCTCTTATATTTTTGAAACTCCAAGCTCACAAATCGAAATCGAAGCTCATCATACAGAAAACATTCAATCATAAGCATTCTGTTAATCTCACTTACCGTTTTCCTCTTTTTAGGTTAACTATTTATTTTGTTTTTAGGTTAATAGACGATATTGTTTTCTATGTCTTTTTGTCATTATTTGTAATGACATTTCTATTTCTATCTCTATTTCTAATGTCATTTTGTTCCAATGTCTGCAACTCACTGCCTTTTGTATCGCAGTTGAGAATTCATGGCCGCTTGTAGTTTCGTTTTTGTCTCAATTTTGTCTTTTAGATATTCTTATAGATAAATAATCCATATTCACTTTTTGTAATCATTTTCAATTATATTTTACAAATAGATTGTCTCTCATTATATTAGTGTGATCGTCAGTTATGTGTTGACAGTATTTTGAGTCACGTAGTCATTTCCTTTTTTGGTTCCGAGCCTAACGTTACTTCGTTCTTCCGTTTTGTTCCTGTCTCTTGTGCACTAACCACGAAGTCCCAAATGTTTCTTCGAAACTTCAAGTATTTCTATGAAGTATGGTCACTGTTACCATTGATTTCGACAAATCAATCTGCGCTATACATCTCGCTGTTCACCGTTTCAAAATTGATTCACTAGTTTTTGTTTTATCCCCATTCCAAGTTTTCATGTGCGTCACAACCTTGCAGTGTACATGAAACTTTTCTTCAGTGTTGAAACCTCTTCATTCATTCAGTGTTCAATTCAAATTCATCTTATGTTTTGGATCTCGCATCTAGCTTACAATTTTGGATTTTTTGCAATGTTACTCATTGAAAAACCGATTTCTTCTTTCACATCGTCTTGTATCTGGTAACGCTACTATATTTAGCATTTTTGATATTCTCACATCACGTCAACTGTAGCAAGATATCCACTTTGGTTATAGATCTTGTGCTATCTCTTCTAAATTGGATATTTTGAGTTTAAAGTACATTTGCTCTACTTGACTTGTCAAGTAGCTACTATGGCTAGTGGCTACTACCAGACTTGTCTTAATTTATCAGTGAATCTTATATTCAATATTAACTCAATATTCAGTGAATCTTTTCAATTGAGTGTTTTCCACTAATTTTAAAGCTTTCATCTTCCATTGGTGATTGTATCCTTTTGATTTCAAAATTGACAATAATTAGTAACCTTCATTTTGAATAATCGTTATTTGTTTTTCGATCATTTAATCCCATATTAATGTATTTTCATTTCGATTTCTAAAAGTTTAAATAGTCTCAAACTCATTCAATTATTTTGGTTATCTATAAAGTACCCATTTAATCTCATGATTTCAAACTCATATTGTTTTATTGTAAATCAATCTTTAAATATTTCAAAGTATTGAAAGTGTTTAAACATCACTCCTTTATCTTGTCATTATTTAAATTCAAGCAAGCAATTGGAACCATTCTTTGTTTGTATTCCACTAATATTGTATTTTTATTTAGTTCCCTTTGCGTCAGTTCAGTCTCTTGATTCTTGCACCTTTGCAGATCTTGTCTTTTGTATCGATTATTAGCTTGCTGGCAGTATCAGAAGAGATTATTAAACATCGAACAACACTTTGTAGATGTATTGTCTCAACTTGAAACTACATTGACAGCGTCCGCGCGTCATGGCTACCATGTTGCTTGGCAGAATAATCACTCTTGGGATATTCAATATCCGGTATAAGACAGAGTTCACTGCTAAGTCTCTCAGGATCGAAACTCGATGTCAAAAGATGCTAAGCGAGACAACCTTTGCCCTGCACTAGACAGTGGACAATAATATTTCGATAGCCATTAAATACACTACACTATTTGAGGTCTAATGAGCTGAAATATGTCATGCAATAATGGAATATGGGAGGAGTGCCTTGATTTTATTTCCGTAATTCATATTTCAATAATACAGTTCTCCACTTAACACATGACTGATTGACCGATGACGAAATTTATGTCTATAGTGAGATTCGCGTTATAAGGTCAGTGAAAATGATAGGACTAAGGAACTGCTAATTCAAATTTAAATTCAAATTATCTTCATTCACAAAAAAAGTAATACAGCAGCAGAAACATTAGATAAATAGTGAATATTCCCCACAAAGACAACAAGTCTGGGTGTGGGGAATGAGCACCGTGAACTGCGTTATAACAACCTGACAGTTGAAGATTTACAATAAAAAAAACAATAGAATAAGTAAAGTAGAGTAAATAAATAATAAAGCATCTTTAGAGGATGTGGAGAGCACTTAATGTTGTTGTACCCAAATTTCTGTAGTTTAAAAAAATTCTCTGTTACCACCTCTACACCGTTACGCCTTCTATAGAAGATAGTGAGTCCTCTATTGAGCATGTGATTCAAGTTATTCCGGTACATTTGATGTATATTAAATACATCAATTAGTAATATCAATCAATGATTCTTGTTAATGAAAATCAACACTGTCTCGAAAAATAGACACATGAGGAAAATTGTGATTCATACATCAGATAACAGTACTTCATATTAGATGAGCTTTCCATAAAAGTTTGAATGCATATTTTTGCATTAAGCAATTCATCATATTTGAAGAATATAGTATTTCCTTTGTAACAGCATACTCCAAGGATTTAGTAGGCAAGTTAACATTCACCACTTTTCTCCACCTATATTAATCTGAATAATAACAAAAATTAACAGATTCAGCAGGTGAAAGTAAAATGGAAAAGAAATAATACTTCAAATACTATTACTGGTGAGATATTGTGATATCTATCCATGATGGGAAAATTGGGGTTTTGTCAAAAATATCACTTATTTTAAAAGTCATATTCATATATACGTGACAACAACCCAGTGTTTTCATTAGAAATATTACCCTGTGTATAACACTTTTTTTCTCTAAAGAGTCAATTCCTTCACTTCCATTACCCTCCACTTCCCTTCCATTGGAAGAGGAATTATACATATTTTAGAAGCATTCCAGGCAGTAATTAGATTTAATACGTTACTTAACGAATTAAAGTAATCAGAATCAGTAACATTGGAGTAGCCTAATCAATGAATAGATGAGCAGCACTGATGAAATGCTGTCGCATGAAGATGATGAAGATGATATGCGATATGTGATACTGTATCGAATGCTAATGAGATATTACGAGTATGTATATCGAGATGCACATGATTGAGATACACGTTGAGTTAATTTGAAGATAGTTAATTGCACACGAAGTACATTACACGGTACGTAGGATACAGTGCTGAGATGAGTATGGCTGATGGCATTACAAGATCCAACCCAACAAAGTACAATAATGTAGCGCCTTACTGTATAGGTGTATACATGACAACAACTATAAAATCAATTCAGCACTTGATTCTAGTAACAAGAAGGCTGTATGAGTGTGAGATAATATCATCTTCTAAGATTTTCATGAAATTTCTTGATTTCATTACCTTTTTCAAAATGAAATTGTATATTCTATATAAAAATGCTGGACGCAACTTAGATTCAAACTATTCATGTGACTGTAAATACAAATTCATTCAGGTACTACATTATTGAATTTCTCATTTTTTATTCAGTTTTTTGTACTGTATTGGTCAGTTTCACGGTTACTGATGAAATAAACATTATCCTTTATTTGGAGATTATCGATTATTTGAGACAAAAACAAATAGAACTCTTCTTAAGAAACTGGAGAACATCATTGAATAGATGAATCCAGCGCTATCTCCACAATCATCAACTTTTTGTTCCATGAATTATTTTGAACAGTACAATAACTAAACACTTCCAATCCAAACACTTAGTAGCCTAGACAGCCTTGTTTTTTATGTTCGATAAAACATCAGACTGCACGCAATAATATTTACAATATCGAAGTGTTTCACAACAGGAACGTTACAAAATGTTCGGGTCAAGAATTAATAAACAATCAGAATGAATTCACAAATATTATGATATCTATCACTTGAATGGATATAACGATAATAAAAACCTATCACGTAAGCAGAGAGTTGATGCTCACAAAAGTATAATAACTTCCATGAGGGATACACAACAGTAGAAAAAAATAAATGATAAGCCAAAGAGGTAGTTATGGAACGTCATGGGAGTTACGGAAGCTATAGGAGCTAAGTCTACGGAAAAGTAGTAGATCAATTCATGTGAAATGAATATCATCTATCTTTTTGGTTGGGAAATATTTGCTCTCGGTTGAGCTGACTCCACATGGAAAACATATATGCAATCACATGTGAGCTTATTACTTCTTGTTTTCCAGCCTACCTTTTCCTCGTGAGGGAGACACATTGAGTATTACAAGTAGCAGCGTACGGTACGACTAGCCAGTCAGCCAGGGAAAATAGAAAGAGGCGCAACTTCCTGTTTGGTTTTGGAAAGAGAGGGGTGGAGTGAGAGAGCATGAGAAAGTAAAATGAGAAAAATAATCTGAACTGGGAATTGGGGAGCGTCAACTAACGTCGCGACGCTTCAGGATTTAACGCGGCTTGACGTCGCTACTGCAAGCCCGCCAATAGGCTTCACTTCACATCGTTTCTTCTTCTCCCTCCATCTATTTTCACCCGTTTTCTTCTCCATGCCTTCTTCCGTTCGACTAGAAATCTCATTTTCCAAATAACGTTTTCTTTTCCACCCACCACCCTCCCGCCCAACGTCATCACCCCTCGCCCACCTTTCAACTCAATGGTTTGACTTGGAAAGAAGCTGTGGTGTGGAGGAAGGCTAACAGTAGAAGAAGAAAAAGAAGAAGCAGCAGAAAAAGAATAAGAATAAGAAAAGAAGAAGAAGAAAAAGAAGAAGAAGAAGAAGAGAAGAAGAAGAAGAAGAAAAAGAAGAAGAAGAACAAGAAGAGTAGAAGAAAATAAGAGGATGAAAAACAAAGGAGAAAAAAAATAGAAGGCGTGGAAAGCGAAGAAGTAAAAATTTGAGAAGTAGAAGAACTGATCATCAGGTAATAGAACTGGAGTGCAGGAGAAAAGAAAACGAACGAAGGAATTAGAAGAGAGAATGAAAAATGGCGAAGAAGAGTCGAGTAGAAAGATACCGTAGTGAGGGTGAAGTGGAGCTTGAAAGTGTAGTAGCTTTTTGATTACCATCAGCTCGATGAATTCCGTTCTCTTCTTTTCCCGTAAAAACATTATTGTTTTCCTCCAGAAAGGAAGCAGATTATTGTTTTATTGTTTATTGAGATAATTTCCATTAGAGCTCTGGTTTCTGTAGAGTTCCAAAATTAATTATTGATGTTATTCCTTCTCCCTATACCTGTTATCTCTTCCGCAGCCTCATTTCCTCATATTATATTATAATTATTATTCTATACCGTTGAATCTCATTCATCCAGTATGCGGGAGGAATTCGTTATAGAAACCATTTTTTATACTCTTGAAACTAAATATCATTTCATTAGAATATAACTGATGTGTATCTTACAAATCCTATCTTTTCTAACAAATGCGATTGTGTGTACAAGTAAGTGTTAAACTCCAAAAAGAACAAAATATGATAGCTACAGAACCTGCTATCAATCTAAAACATTTCCAAGAGGAAAATGAAAAGCGAGAATTATCATTTCTACGGAAAGAGGATAGAGAATAGAAAATATAAAGACTCGCCGAAATATACTTCAGTGGGGGAATTTAATTTCTTTCTAGAAATGGTTTATAAATATTATTGAGAGTCGTTATTTGTTGCTATTCTACAAGGTGTGAGTTACAAGTTCGTAGCTCTAGAATTATTATTATGATGAGAGTACAATAATTAAGACAAAGCGTGATCAAAATAACTATATCATGAAGAATGACCAAATAATATTGTTTGGAAAGTTACGTGGAACGTGAAATATTAAGGGAGCGGCGAGAAGTTGAATCTTTGTGAGGCAATTGGAAAGCAGCGGTCTGGAGAACAAATTATTATTCGTTTGATAGCGTTGGATGCCTGTTTGCCAGTCTCCGTTCATTTCTGTTTATCTTTCTCATTGCCTGGGCGTTTGTCACGTCTCGATTAAGTTGGAAGTAATTGAGGGAAACTTTGTTGCTCACGCTGCGTGATGGAATTACAAAATCTCATACTTCTAAGAAATACTGAGTTTTGTGGCAGTTTAATTTACTTACCTTCATCAATCGAGATCTCTTGCTACTATCTTCCTCCTCGAAAAGACAAATCTCGAAACTCCAACTTCTTCTGTCACATTTTATGTCATTCATTGTCGGAGTAAATGTTTAGTTTCTTCTTCTGTATCGATATTTTTTCATTTAGTAATTCAACATTTATTAATACTCCACACATATATGTTCAAACATGCACCTTCTTCTATTTGAAGAAATTTAAAATATTTTCAACTTCAACTAACAAAAGTTACATGAAACAATCAAGTGAGAGTAGTGTGAAAATATGTTTATTGAAACCAGTCTGAATATTGAATAATGTGGGAAAAATCGTCCAAACACAGAAGTACCTGATGAAATCTAGAAATATAATAACTATTAACTAGTGTTTTTGAGATAAGTCAGAATTTGTCCTCTTCATCACTGGGATTCCCAAGAGTTCGGGACTTAACTGTGTGGCAAACCTCCTTTGCAACATTAAGTACCTTTTCTTCGTGACGTTGAACATGATATTCAAATAAAATGAATGATCAAGAACTTAAAGTTCTAGTTTTAGTTAATTCAATAGAACTTGATATTCTCAACGGAAATATATCATGCTCATAAAAATTAGCAGAACCAACACAAGAATGTGGAAACATTATCATTATTGGGAACATTTGATTTAACAACATTCCTTATTTATATGTCTTTCGTATCATGCAGCTCTGTGATAGCTCTATGTACATCGTCATTCAATAATAATTGTTTTTCTGTCAAGCTTGTGGAAGGGAATACCATTTTCCATTATTGGTAATGGCTCACCAAAAGCAATATCAAATGTTTCCAATAACAAGCTTCCTATTTTCACCCAAAATACGAATATTACTTTGTAATTCACAACTCTCATTATCGATAAACGATATTTACAGAGTATAATTTGAATGACGATATTGAAACAATCTTCATTACCAATCATAAAATGATCCTCCATCATGACCATTACATCAAAAAATGATCCACTTAGAAAATCCTCCATCGATGAATTCAATCAACATTATAATCATTGTTCCTGTTCTTGACACATCTACTTCCAATGAATTATTCAAGATGAAAATTGCTTTTCTTGAAGTTTGTCATTTGTATTGCTCCCATTTCATTCAGATTTTTCTCATTAATAGCCATGTAACCCTGATACATTCTATATCTGTGCCCGATGAAACGTTTTTATTACATTAATCATGTTCAACTCTGGGCATTTTCGAATCCCACATTCGAGAGATCAAATCAAAACCTGCAAATCCCCTTGTCCAACCACAATGTGATACAGAGGTTCTGAGGATACAGGGGTTCGATTCCGTTATGGAATGATCGGAAATGTGTTTTTCCTAATCAAAGCGCGTCCATGTTACTGACTCATATTAGTCATAGATTCAATTGATATGAAGAATTTGTAAAATTAAATAATAATTCAATTTTCAAGCTTTTTGCAAAGGATTTACCATTTGTTGGTTCCCTGAAATGACGCCAGCATGAAAATACAAAATCTGACCTTTTTCAACCCACCGCAACGTCATTCTATCCATCCTGTTATGAAAACTAGTGCAATATAGTTGACCATTAATAGAAGTGTAAAGGTTTAATAATGACTGTCCTATAGCTTCTCTTTTTCAAATTCGGAGGTTCCTGGGAGCTTCTCATTTTCAAATTGTCAACCATAGCCGGGCCAGCGACATGCACGTCCTTATGATGGGCCCACAAAACATGTACAGCGGGTTGCCTACACGTCGCCGTGTACAATGTAGAGAGCTACAAAACCAGAACTGGTTTCTACTTTATACTACTATATAAAATTTACTTCTACTTCTACTTTATAAATATTTTTATACCCTTAAACTTCAAACCTCATAATTCATACTCTATACTTTATTGTGTTTCTAATAGCGTTTACTATATTATATTTCAATAATCGCGTTATTGGCCAAAACTAGTCATGACTTTATGTATTTGTAATATTCATTGTTATCATTTTTTCGATCACATGGATCTGTTCATTTATTGTTTCTGTTACCTCATTTTGAATGAATATTTTTGCTTGTTCCTCACCAAGATTTCAGTAGATCTAAGAGTACCTATTATTATGATACGAGTAACCTATGTTTATTCTATTTTATGTCAATTTTTACATAAATTTGGATGATTAGAATGAGCAGCCTCATTAACATTTTTAAAGTAGTCTATGTTAAATTCATTTTTTCAAACATACAGCTTAAGATATGCATACTTATGTACATCTGTACACACAGACATCTACATCTTATGTAGTCTAGATATACGTATGCATACATCAGATACTTACTTTATGATGAACTAGCAGGTAACCCGCGTTCTGCAAGGGTCCAACTGGAAACTTGACCAGAAAAATTATGCCACATTTTTTGGGGCATTTGTGGGGGTCAACCAAGTCGCAGTGCAATGACAAGGCCTCGCCCTGGGGGAACCGCCTTCTTGATCACGGTAACCCCCACGCCAGGTAAGTAAGATCTTGGAAAATTTGAAATAGTCTATAAGTCTTATAGTCTATAGCCTATAAGTCTTCGGTAAATTGGGAATATATGCATAATTTCAAGTTAACCAGTTCAGTAGTTCAGACGTGATGATGCGTCATTCGTGAATCCCCTATCCCGTGTATAAGCCAATAATTTTCTTTATAACAGTATAGATCAAAAACGTTACTCGAACAATATGAGTAGAATTTGAGATCATTGTATCATTGAATGATGAATGATGTATGATTTTTGTCATGTAATGAGTACTTATTCACATACCATTCCAAATGTCCATTAATTTGTCTTGAATGAATCAGTGCAAAGTCGCTTCTTAATCCTTCTCATTACCAAATTTATTCACTAAGTATGAATCTGTATCTTAGTTTTTCAAAGCTAAAGTCGTTTTACCTGGTTTCAAGGTTTTTAAAACCATTTAAAGGTTTATCTAAGTTCACCGGAGTTTACCTGAAGTAGACCTTCTACAGACAACTTCAACAATATATTATTTAACATGAAAAAGTAATTCAAATAAATCAATATTTCTAGGACTGAAATAATTGTATGTTGTTCTAGCAACACATTCTCAATCGGATTCTCATTCTCTGATCGAAGAGGCTTGAAATCTCATCAAACTTTTTCTGGTGTAAATAAAGCCTTAACGCAGTTTTAATCTCATTGAGACGGTAGTTACTGATGTATTTATACAGCTACAGTGAGCACGTGCATCATATTGATTATCTACTCGAGGCAGTAATGAAATTTCCTGCGGATGACAAGTGAGAATTTGGATTCTATTGTTGTTCGAGAGTGATGAACAATTTACTGATCACTGGAATGTGCACTCCGAGTGAGCTGATACAAAATCCATTCGATTTCAGATTACTTTTCATTTGGAATTCCAAACTTTGTTTTCCCTCTACCGATTTATCGAATGACACTCATTCATCTGTTATCAAATCCATGATTACGGAGTTTTTTCAGATTTTACTAATACTTGATTGGAAAAGAGTATAAACTAGTATGAACCCATTTATTTGGATCGTCGAGTAATAAGTCGAACTGTTCGAATACTCAGAAAATTTTAATGGGAATTGTCAGATAACTAGTCCAATTTAGCAATTGAAATGACTCTCAGAATTATTATAATATGCCATGACAATTGAAATTATCAACTGTCAGTGAATGCAAAATTTAATACGTACTACAATATCTACAAGTGACTGAGATGATATAGTACAATCCATTACATATTAACAACATCAATGTTTTTCATTCAAACAATACTGGAAGTTATAGATGCATCTCACCCTGGGGTATTGATATGCCAGGGAAGAACTCGAGCCATGCCATTAAAACATTGTTCAATTCACAAAGTTCATCAATTTCTGAAGTCTCTCACAAATTGTGTTTCAAAATTGAAGTTTATACAGGTTTTTTGAGATGTGTGATTGAATCTATGGAGTATATTGATATCAAAATGAAACTTAAATTGTTTTAATTATTATCTCACAAATATTTTATCCGGAATACGCAAACATCATCATATCGAACGCAAAACAATTTGAATTCAGATTGACCATGTATGGCAACCATCCTTGAAAATGGGAAACATGCATCAACATGATTACTCGTACTCAATCCAATGTGCATCAATTATTAAATGCTTGTTGATTAGGTTAAGCCATGCACTGTCCACCTGAAATCTGATTGCTATGTAGATTAAGTTGAACTGGACCGCATTCAATTACTGAGTCAGATGCAAGTTGCTGTGAACACAAATGCCAGTTTGCAATACTGGGCGTGAGCACTGTCCTGGAAGATGACGATATGCATGCATTTGTTTCAAATTAATGAAAATTTCGGCCTGCTGCATTGATGCTTCGTTTCAGTTCATTTCCGTTCATTTCATCACATCTCATCAAAAACAATCATTATGGATAGAACCACCAATGCGCAGGATGAACAAATCATTGCTTGATAGAAGGGTTACGTGAAAACCTCCAAGAGTCAGAAACAGTAGCCTACCAATAAGAGTTGAAATTTTCAACTTGGAAACACTGCGCAATATAATACCATATTTACGGCAATCTGATGAAAATTTATATGTATATTTTTGCTCTTTTGTTCATGCTATATTTTTTCTTCGGACTATACGAATTCAGATAAGAAGTATTCCTCGTAAGAGCTTACGGATTCCTTCCAATAATTATTGATAATAGAGAATACTCATTTTGGGAATGGATACAATAATTTTTTCAGATTAATTGATTTTCAAGCATTTCTATCATTCTTGTTACATTCTCCGTGTGAAGTTCCTATGCAACAAATCGGTTCATAGAGGATATTTTGTTCAAACTGTTCTCACAAAATAATTCTTTCGTAAGCAAATTCAAATTTTATTTATTCAAACTAACAATATTCACAATCAGAAGTAATAAGAAAACAAAAACACACAACTAAGTAAGATGAAAAATAATGAATAAAAATTGATAAAATGAATACTGGTATGGATTATTAGAAAAAAATCATGAATTTCCATTCAATTATATCTTCAACGATTCATTTCGAACAACACATTACCTAGAGAGACAGTATAGAGAGACTGTATATTGTCCTGTTCCCGGGACGGACAAAAACTCGATCATTACGAATTGTAAAAACGTTATTGAAGGACACAGGTCGTTTAGGAGAAAGAATTCAAAAAGGGGAATGAAAACTTGATATTTTTTGCGCTAGTTTCTGGCAAAGAGCACGTCTATTAAAAGAACGGTCCATTCGGATGATAGGAATATCGAAACGCTGCGAATGCTGAACAATCAGCAGAAACGGACAAACCAAATGCAGACTGGGAGCTCGTATCAAACTCATTCGTTGTTGGTGCATTTATATGAGGGATTAAATCGCAGCCCGGCCATCGCTGGTGTCTCTGAATTCCAGCTTATCACCCACCACACCGGCCTAATACTGCGCCATATAATATACCTGCTCTCTATCCCAACCCACTGCCTATACCTAATCTCTCTCCTATACCTTCTATTATTAATGCACGCTTTTCGAAATATCGCGAATGGCTCTGATTTCGATTCTGCTGATTTCTCTTCCATTCCAGAAATCGAACTTCCTCTCAATTGTCCCTTTTCCCATTTTCCTTGGTCTCTTTCTCTGCACTCACCTCACTCCTTCTTCAGTGCTCATTCTCGTCTCTCGTTCTCAAAACTCTCTTGAATTGTGATAGAATCATGATAGAATGAGAATTTGCTGAAAGTGATTTCCTCCTCATATATTTCTCCCTTCCACTAAATCCTATACTTTATAATATAGAATTATCTCCACACGTCATATTATATCTACACACAATTCTCCATTCATTAGCTTTTTCTTCTCATAAATTTTATTCTGAACTCACTCATTCTTTACTAGTACTGATTCTTTCCCACTCTTACTAGTCTACTTTCTCACTGTTTACTGTCCTCTCTCACGTCTGTAACTTATCAACCGCTTTCTCTTCTTTCTATGTTTTACTTTTCTCCAATCTTTGAAATATACTGCTGTATATTACTGAAAGTTGATAACCCTGATCTACTTTCAGCCTACTTCATTTTATTAATCAATTATTTGATCTTATCTACCTATATAATTATTTTACTGTATCAATTTTCTGTTTTTTTTTCTCTTTAATATTCATATTGATTAAAACTTTTACAATATTTCCATTAATAAATAAATCCTTAGTTTAAATAACGAAATTAACGTTTTGGTAGAGAGTTAGTGGGGAGGATATTTTTAATATTCTTTCCGAAGAATGGACATTGATATGTCCAAAGCTCCGCCAATTTATGTAGATGCATAACAATATGATTATTATCTATAGTTATTATATTACAAACTGCTTTTTCATATCATATACAGTTCAATAATTATTTTCTTAGTCTATATTATGTAAATTCATCTATAATTTTGCTGTATTGTAAGCTATTGTATATAAGTGTATAAGCCAGTATATATTGTAATCTACATAAATAAAGTACTCAATCAATCAATCAATCAATCAATCTTTGTATTTTATCTCTGTATCTTTCTTCCGTCACTGTGAATAGTCCTTGTTTACCCTGTACTATTAGCATTAGATATTTGATAACTAATCAATATTCTATAAATACACACTTTGGCCTCTTCCTTCCAGTTCCAGGTCTGGCTCCTTCAAGTCCTACATTAACACGTTTTCCTCTCACATCATGCACTTCATCGTATACTATCCTTATCCTACACTATCACTAATTTTCCAACCTCTAATATTGGTTCTCTCTCCTTTTTTGTCTCTGCACTGACGTCTCCCATATTCTTTGCTTAAACAGATTCATCTTTCAGATGATCTCTATATTTTTCATCTGCTTCATTCTATCAAAGTTTCTCTGTTTTCCTTCTCTCGTTCTCCATCTTTCTGCCAGACCCTTCTCTCTCTCTACAATGTCTCTCTCTTTTCTTCTTTCTATCAAAGTTTCTCTGTTTTCCTTTTCTCATTCTCAATATTTCAGCCAGACCCTTCTCTCTCACTACAATGTCTCTCCCTTTCCAAGGCAAGGTTCTTGCCTTTTCTCTCTCTTTTTTTGATATTCATCTTTCTTATTCTTCTCTAGCTCACTCTCTCTTCAAACAGACATCCACACTTCCTTCCATTGAGGCCACCATATCTATATATCCATATATCTATCACGTTCATAACCTATCTCTCTCTCCCGTTTTTCACTATTCGATTTGCTATTTACATACCTTTCCGAGCGGGATTCATTCACGAGTCTGATTTTTCCAATTTCCTCCACCCACACAATCATCATCCCCTCTCAAACGAACGTCAAGAGATAGCGCCAGAGGATTAACTGCACACTGGACTTGGACTACAATCAATTATCATGTGAAAATGATTTCTGGTGTTCGAATGTTTGCTCAGAGAGCTATTGAAAAGATATTTGATCAGTGAACACAATAGGTATCTAAAGCATATATTTGGTACTTCACTAAGGTTGAAAAAATGATGTGATGGATATGAAGAGGTCGAAAGAAAGGTAATGAAATAAAGGTATTAGAAGCATATATTTTGTTAAGATTGAAAAAACTATGTGATGTATATCAAGAGTTAGAAAGAGAAGAATGATTCAAACTGAATGTGAATCAATATTTCAGTCGTGAAGGAGGAAAAAACATCAAAAATCATGGCCAAGGGATAGATTGATATTTAGAGAGAACGTGGTAGCTGACTAACAATAGTCCAGTCAATATAGACATAAAAAAGAGGGTGTGCCTGCAATTTATACTGTAGTTCTGATTTTTTAATATATTATTTGGGTAGATAAGGAAAACCCAGAACCAATTTTTCATGCAAAATTTCCTTGTGGCCACAGGGTGGCCAAAAAACCTCGTATTTTCAGCTCATTTTCCAGTTATCAGCTATTTCTGCCAAATATCGTAATCGGACAGAAAAATTTGCTCTCGACTTTCTTTTAGTTTATAGAATTCTGAATAAAATGTGATCATTCGTAACTCTCCATCTCCAATGAATACTGAGTTATGATTTTTCAAAAATGAATGAAATTTGAAAAACAAATCAATCTTGATGAATTTCAGTTTTTCGATCAACAACATCTTCCGATAGTTACCATTTAGATGTATAATTATTGAAAATCCCTCTGGGCGTATTTTTGTGCTCCATCTGAGATCAGGTAGATCGCTTTATCTCATATAGATTTCCAGGTACACCTGACAACAATGCTCCTTGTATTGTGAAAAACACCTAATTTTCAGCTTCAACCATCAGAAAGAGCGGAAAAGAGTACTTAGGTCTTTTTGATATAATCAGCATATAAACGGCAACAGTGAGCTCCTATTGTTATATTGAAATAGCATTGGCCATAAAGCCCCATGCTGCAAATTTATGTTTGCACGGATGATAGTGTGGGACTTAATTCATGTCTAGACTGATGTCTTATAATGGAATATTATTATTTTTGTTCATGAAAAATGAAAACAATTTCTTTGAAAAGTAGCTTTCTCTAAAAGTCTCACAAGAAGTGATGTGAAAGAAGGGTAGAGATTTATATAGATTTATTATAGATTCTTTGGGTACCAGACCAAGTACCTTTGTGTATTATGTATGAACATACATAGAAATGTTCGTTAAAATAGATATCAGTATGTTGAGTACCATTGTTAGTGTCATTATAATTATGACAGTGACAATCACTATTGAATTAAGAAAACGCTCATGTCTATATTATACGTTTCATAGTTTTTACTGTTATTGTATGAGAGAAGAATATACAGAGTGTTTCCAAACTCCTAACCTATAATCAAGGGCATTAAAAATTATATTTCGGACAGTTTGAAAATCATATTCAGATATGTTTCGAACCCAAGAACAATGCCGTAGAATAATGATTGGTAGGGAATTCGGAAACAGCCTGTATGTATTTATTTATAGCTGCGTACTGACTTACGCGCTGTGCGAGAAACGCGCGTATCTCAAACAAGGATTCATTATGCGAGTTTGCCACGATCCATTGTTGTCGGTGGAAGCTTGGCCATTTTGTTGCACTCGAACCGAAATTGCGCGACCTGCGATCATCTTGCGTTCCGTTTGTGTGTTGCGCAACGCGTAAGTCTGAAATCAGCTCAAGAGAACTGGATCAGCAATATTCAATAGTGAAAGAAAGACTCGCAGCCGCTGCATCGTGCTTAGTCCATCTTTAGCTTTGCCTACCAACTGTCTATCCCAGGGCTCTCCAAAGTACGGCCCGTGGGCCACATCCGGCCCGCGGATAGATTTTGTCCGGCCCGCCGAGTTATTGCAATAGATTTTTTAAAATATATATTTATACACATCTTTGACAACCACTGTGAGATCAGTTTTCTTTTCTTACTAGCCACTCCATTTCTTAATAAGTGTAAAATCAGCTGTAAACAAGCAGCCTTTTGGATCTACCATGGTGTGAGCAGACAGTTTCAAAAATGAAGTATTAATTAAATTCAATTTACTTAATCAAGTAAATTATATCCAAATACAGATCTTCCTTGTCAGATGAACATTTGAAATCAATTTTAATGATCGGAACCACAAAGTTTGATCCTAAATGTGCGGACATTTTTAATGGAAAACAAATGCAATCTTCTCACTGAAAATAAGTATTCTAAGAAAACAAGGATATTGTCTAATTTCACTAAAAAACTTTAAAACAGTACCATGGTTTCACGTTTATGAACGCATCATCAGCTGTACTGAGGAATGAGGAAAAGTGAAACCATGGTACTGTTTTAAAGTTTTTAATAATTTTTTTAGTCAAATTTGACAATATCTTTGTTTTCTTATTATGGAGAGATTTCACAACATCACCATCAATTTACTAATTTTATTAATAAGTATTCTCTTTTAGCTTGGTAACTTTTTGTAAATTTGTGTATTGTCAAGTTGTCTTATTACTATTAAAAAGTTATTACTATTTTATTTAACTTGCTAAATTCATGTACTGTCAAGTTTTTTTATGGCCTTTTCACTTTTTGCTCTTTGACTTTTTGACTTTGTATTAAAATGAAATGAATTGGTTTGTATCTTCCTGTGTTTCAATTAAACCTTCTTAAAACTCCTTATATTATTTTAATAAAAATATAATAATTTTACACCCCCCAAGCCCCCGTCGTGTGTGTCCCCACAAATTAAATTCCATGTACATCCTCTTGGCCATTCCATTGGCCCTCTAAGCCTCCCAAGAATTAACAATGTGGCTATTGGATAAAATAGGTTGGAGACTCCTGGTCTATCCAATGGAATAATTTGTATTTTTTTTAAATCTTAACCCTTCCTCAATCTTGGAGAGAATTAAAGCGGATTCAGTTGTCGTTAAGACACTTTCTCAATATGTATATTACTGATTCACTTATTTCAATGTTGATCACTGGTGAACACCACCATAGTCTATGGAACGCAACAGGTTCTATGTTTTAATCATTGAGTAGGCTAATACACTACCGGTATGGGTGATATAGGTGCACAAAAAAGTGGAAATCAAATAGAGGGAATAATATAATCGATAGAGGCGAACTCACCATGATGGAGTGGAAGACCAAAGAGAAAAAGCAGCAACATCTGAAATGATAAAATTTTTAGATAATTACGCTTGATTTCACAATGAATATTCTGAATTACAAAATTATGATAGTTTCACCTAATCTAATAAGAATAATGTGTACAGCATGAAATAAGAACAGCATATAATGATTAAGCAGTAGATTCTTATTTATCGAATTGTCCCGTGATTTTCTAAAAATAATAGTATATTTCACACCTAGAGCAGAAAATGAGATTTTCCGGCTCGAAATCGGTTTTCAAGTCCGAGGCCGTGAGCCGAGGACTAGAAAAGATTGAGAGCCAGATAAACATTTTTGCCCCGTGGTGCGAACGCTATTTTTCGCCACACACAAAAATAAACAGTTCAATAATAGTTGTTTACTAAGCACTTCCGAAAGCAGAAGTGGAAGGTGATAGCTCTAGCAAATCTGAGGTAATCTGAATATTGGGAAATTGTCCAAGTATTTTAATTTTTTATTCTGATTTGTCTAAATAACCTAAAAGATGATGTTCAATTATGTGGGAGGTTGAGTTTATACTTTTTTTTCTTTCAAATGAAAATAACATGATATTATCATAAATGTTTCAATTATTGAATAATGAACACATATAATGAAAAGTTTTTTGATCAGCTGTTTTTTGATCACCTTTCTTAGTTCCATGTTAGCGGCTGGAAAGGGTACTCTTTCCGGCCTAGACCGGAAAGAAATCTGTTCTGACGTCAGACGAGAGTCATCTGCAAACAATGTCTCTCAGATCTACGTAGGGACTGGAAAACAGCTGCTTTCTGTGCAGTGTGGCGAAAATGGTATTTTCGATCCTGTTGATGATCTCATGAATAGAGAAGAAGATTCAGTATTACAAATTTATTAAATACTCACGATGCTCATTCAGAAATGTTAATCAAATGATAATCAATTTATCTCATTTACACAATCACAACATCAAATAAATTAATGATTGGCAGAGATTCAACAGAATAAACTCAATACTGTTTCATCCCCAATTCTCATAATAAAATAATCTAAATAAGGTTGTAACACTCTTTAATAATCACAAAAAATTGCAGTCCAATATATGATACTAAAAATTGTATCTATGTTTATGAATAGCTCATAGGGTACGACTTATATTCGCTACAGTAATAAGTTCAAATATGAGTGAATACTCCTTAGCCTACTTTATTCAACCAATTTTGTAAGGAATATGATGAAAATCACTCTCTACTATCAAAACATGACATTTTCAATCTCCTAGCATATCACTGAAAAGTCCAGAATGTATTTCTCAACAGTATAGGATGCGCACATGAGGAGTCTAGCTCACCTCATCAATTTTGATCGAGTATCTATCCCTACAGCACATTCAACAATCTACCCGCTCGACATATGGTTTGGCACATTGCATCTAGTGAGCGCTGCTGTGTGCTTTTGACGTGTGCTAAATTGGATCGTGTATCATGACGATGATCATTCTACTGCTGATAATGGTGATGATGATGATAATTGGCTGACTGACTGACTTCAGTTGTCTTTAGTTGGCGTGTTTACAGAAGCTTCTTCAGCTATAAGAACAATTGATTGATTGATTAATTAGGAGGATAATGTTGCGACGTGAGAGAGAAGGTCTGTAGAAGGACAAGATGTAATATGAGGAAATAGAGGGAGTGAGAGTCATGACATAAGTATTTAATGAGGAACGATATTACAATGTGCGTAGGTAGAGATAAGCTTCTTTTCACTAGAGATGGCGGAGAGGTATTGACGAGTGGGCTCTGCTCCTCCAATGATCACTGATCCTCCTCAGTGGCTCAGAGATCATTTCAGTGGCAACGGGAGAAAAAGTGGGAAAAGCAAACATTGGGCAACCTATCAATCAAGCGTTCAAGTAGTCTGCCTTCAAAGTGATCGATTGTCTAGGCGGCTCGTTAAAGCTAGCAAGCAGCAACAGCATCAGCAGTAAATGCCCATTTATCATGACTTGCTACTATACTGCTGCCGCCAGTATGCTGCGTTGCGCCTGGGATTAATGCATTGGCGTATACTGTTGCCTTGCCTCACAACAGGCATGCCTCTCCTCTTACCTCATCTCATATCAACAATAACAATCAGTGAGTTATTGAACGCAATGCAATGGGTGTACAATTAATGCAGTAGCGTATAATATGCTGTCCTAGCGATAGCGTTATACCTCCCAACACAACATGATGACATCTCAGTACCTTCTCTTGATTATTACAGGACATCTCCAGGTAATAGAATAAAACAGACAAACAAACTACAACATAATACATTAACACCTACGCTCAAACATCAATTCAACAAACAGTTCAGTAAGTTCTAGTGAGTTTTTTCATTATTTGGAATAATTAGAATTCGAGACTCATGTAGATTTTATCGGATTGCTTGTTACTGGGGTTGACTATCCAAATGGTCGGTCATTTTCCATGGCTAACCTTTGTGTAGAAACTTAGTGAAAAGAAGGCGGTGGAGGCGTGAACGGAGGTTCGAGATGTTGCTCCTATCACTTAGAAAAATACATAATTTATCGATTTTTTGACGTTTTGTATGCTATAAAGTCATTTAACCTGAAATTACCATCATTGTGTACGTTCTGGGAACAGTAAATTGTTCCAGTTCCAATCGTAATTGTTCCATCACGTTCCCATGGAGCACCACTTCAGATCTTCGGTTCAAGTTTTTGGCGAGCACATTTGAAATTGATTTCCACCAAAAAGTGTCGTAAGTTATATATATAAAAGACAATAGATTTAGGAACTGTAGAGTAAGCACTTTGTACTAGTATTTAAACCTCTGTAAGATTATTTCTCGTGTCATTCCGTTACCAATAGTCATGCTGCCATTATGTATGTGTTTTATTCATTAAATAAATCTTTTTAAAAAGTGAGTTGCGCGTTCGTTTATCTTATCTGGCGCCCGATGCACAGGGACTACAGAAGTTTTTTCGGTAAAAGTTCAATTAACTTTTTCGCGACCTACGTTCTCGAGTGCCGAAAAACGTGAGTTTCAACTCTTTATCTGTGGTTCTACAACCCTACACGGACAACTCAACTCCAACTACACGCTGGCAAGCAGACGAGACATCACCCGATACGACGCTTGCAGAACTTTCCGCAGCCCATCGTCGGACGAGGAGGAAGACCCGGATCAGGACTCTACTGCAGTAAGTCCTTCCGTCAACGCAGAGATCATCCATCAAGAAACAAGGTTAGAAACTCTTTCTAATATTACCATGGCAACTAGCAAGCCCTTACCACATGAACTTCTCAAGTGCATACCGAGATACGATGGAACAGCTTACAAATTACCTCATTTCATTTCAACTTGTGAAGATTTACAGAGAGCTTATTGTACAGATCATATTGTAGAAAAGGAAGGTAATCATTGGCTTCTTTTTAAAACAGCTTTGTGCCACCTAGAAGGACCAGCGGAAGCTGTAGCCTACAACAATAGTTGTTCAACACTAACAGAACTGATAAATAGCTTAAAACAGAACTTTGCAGACAATAGGCCTGTTCCAGAATTGATAGCAGAAATATCAGCAATGTGCTCATTCAATAGGGAACACCCGATAGACTTTCTAAACAGACTAGAAGAAAAACGTACTCATGTAATAACAAAATACAAAATAGATGGAGTGTCAGGAGAATTGCTAACAAATTTAATACATCAACTTAACGCAACACTAGTGAACACCTTTGTGCATGGAGTCCATCCCACGCTAGGATCCCACTTGCAGGTGCTTCAAATTCAAAATCTAGATGATGCCAGAAGCAAATTGATAAATGATTGCAGCATTGTACTGAACCAACTAAACCTAAACAGAACTGAAAACAGATTTTTTCAAGCTTCAAATACATTTAGAACCCCAAACTATGAGAGTAGTTATCAATCACAAAGCAGACAAAACAGAAACACCCAAAATTTTTTCAAAGCAGACAACGTCGATTCCAAAACAATGAGAGATTTTATCAACCGCACTTCCAACAACAGAGCTTCTACTCGCCACCAAGTAGCTCCCAACCTCACAACTTTCAACAAAGTTTTTCAAGTCCAAACTTTCAGCAACAAAGAAATCTTCAACAACAAAATTTCCAACAACGCTTCCCACAACAACAAAATTTCCAACAACGTTTCCCACAACAACAAAACAGTAATTTCAAACCAAGTACTCCGATAAATAACTCATCAAACACAGTATCCATGCGCACTCAGCGAACGGATCCAGTACAAAAATTAAGGAATTATAAGTCTCCATATGAAGTCAACTATCTGGAAGAAGACCACTTAGATTGCCAGAGTAGTGAGTACACTCAGAACCCGATTCAAAATATGCAATCTCAACTTGACACTTTGACTGAATCGCTGAACAAACTAACCGACCATTTTTTAGGGTCAGGCCCCCAATATGCAACGGACCCACCCAGCGATTCGACTTAAACATCCTTAATAAATCGCTTCCTTACTTTGTAGATCAGAAGGATAGGAAATGGCTCGTCGATACCGGATCTGCAAAGAACTATGTTCATCCTTCACTAGTCTCTCCTGGCGTAACTCGTCACAAAGAGGATTTTATTGTGAAAACTCCCGTTGGAGAAAGCACAGGGAATGAGTATGTGTTTTGTAATACAGTATCCTGAAATTGTAAAACTAGAAAACGAGATATCAAGTAGCAGGAACTTAATGAAACATAAGATAATTACTACAGATGAAAATCCAGTTTACACGAAAAATTACCGGCATCCCCAAATCTTCCGAGAAGATATTCGATTGGAAATAGACAAACTTTTAAGGAACAAAATAATTCAACACTCAAACTCTCCCTACAACTCCCCGATTTGGGTCGTACCCAAGAAAGCGGATGCATCAGGACAACGAAAGATCAGAATGGTTGTAGATTTTCGAAAATTGAATAACAAGACTGTAGATGATAAGTATCCCTTGCCCAACATTGAGGACTTATTTGGAAAGATAGGACGTGCTACTTATTTCTCTGCTATCGACTTAGAATCAGGATTTCACCAGATTGAACTGCACCCAGACTCCATCCCGAAAACAGCTTTTTCTACTGAAAATGGCCACTATGAATTTCTACGCCTCCCCTTTGGACTAAAGAATTCACCCAGTTTCTTCCAGAAGTGTATGGACATGATTTTCGCGAAAATGGACAATGTTTTAGTGTACATGGACGATATTATTGTTTTTTCTGACAACCTCACTGAACATTTGAAACACCTCAAATCAGTATTTGAAAAATTAAAAGAACACAACTTGAAAATCCAGCTTCATAAAACAGAATTTTTCAAGCGCGAACTGTTGTACTTGGGTCATATAATTTCAGAAAACGGAATACAACCAAACCCCATGAAAATAGACGCAGTGAAGAATTTTCCTTTACCTCGTACTCCTAAAGAAGTTAAACAATTTTTAGGACTTACAGGATATTACCGAAAAATGATTAGAGATTATGCAAAGATAGCAAAACCACTCACCACCGTTTTAGGTAAGGAAAAACCATTCAATCCACACGATAAGGACTTCCAAGCAGCATTTGAGAAATTGAAACTTATGTTACAAAATGGACCTATACTACAATTGCCTGATTTTTCTCGTCAGTTCATACTCACATGTGACGCGAGCAACTTTGCAATGGGAGCTGTTCTTTCTCAAATATTTGATGGGAAGGACCTACCAATCGCGTTTGCATCCCGTACTCTAAATAAACATGAAGTAAACTTATCAACTATAGAGAAGGAACTACTAGCAATCGTTTATGCATGCAAACACTTTCGTCCTTACCTGTATGGAAGGAAATTTTTAATTCAAACGGACCACAAACCCTTACAATGGTTACACAATATCAAGGAACCCAATTCGAAACTAATTAGATGGAAACTCTATTTAGAAGAATTTGATTTCGACATCAAATACGTGAAAGGCCGGACGAATTTCGTGGCTGACAGCTTATCTCGCATTCCAAGTCACCCTGTTAACATGCTCAACCCCGAACCAGATGATGATTTAGAGGATCTCAGTCGAGTTGTTTTGGACGAGTTTCTTCGTGAATGTGGAAATGGAAATCAAGATACTAATAATGACGATGCCGCAAGTATAGGTGTAACAATTCACTCTCAGGATAGTTCGAATAGTCAAGTTGCAATAATGGAAGAAGACAAAATCATGAATGTAGAACATAATCAGTTGATATTAGAAAGAGGTAACGATCCTCTGAAAATTCAGAAAATTTTTGACAAAACAAGATTGACTTTTTACATACTTAACCCGTTTGATAAGGAAGAAATCAAGAACAAATGCCTAGAATATCTTCTACCGAACACAACATACGGTATATATTGTTACAAGAAAGGCGCTCTCGAGCTTGATTATGAAGTGATGTATACAAGTTTTGTTAATATCATAACGGACTCGTTTCAAACAGTCAAACTGAAACGCTACAAGAAGATCAATCTGGATGTTACTGATGGAGAAGAACAGAAGGACATTGTCGCTAACTACCACCGCGGGAAAACGTGCCATCGAGGAATCAATGAAAGCTACAATCATATTCGGAAAACCTACTACTGGCCATCAATGCTTCGCGATATAACAGCCTACATTAATAAGTGCCAAATTTGTTTAAAAGTAAAATATGATAGGAACCCAGTGCAAGTAGAATATAAAGTTGCTCCTACACCACACAAACCTTTTGAAAAATTGCAGATAGACACTTTCCAGTACGATAAGATCAAATTTCTTACGGTAATAGATTGCTTTTCTAAACGGTTAGCAGCGTACCCCTTAGAAAGTTTGAATCAAATCGAGATTCAGAAAATACTTTTCGACTACCTTTCATCTTTTCCAACTCCGCAAATAGTACAAATGGATAATGGACGAGAATTCGATAATAACAGCCTACGAGAATTTTTCAAATTGTATGACATTGAACCATACTATGTGACGCCTGGCCACCCTGATTCGCAAGGACTTCTAGAACGAGCGCATTCCACCCTCATCGAACTTCTCAACGCTCTTCAATTGGAAAACAAGAATAGGACAACACTTGAAAACATGAAATTAGCCCTGATAGCGTTCAACAACACGCTTAATTCCAATCTAAAACTAACACCCATGGAGATTACATATGGAGTTTCGAAGAATCCATATATGAATGATTTGGTTAATACATTAGTAACAGAGGAACGAACGAATGATTATCTGGATAAACTGAAAACAATTCACAATTTCGTTAAAGGAAAAATAATAACTGAGAAAGAGACAAGAACAACAAAAGTAAATCAAGACCGTGAAAAAGAGATTGAAATTCCGGATGAACCGTACATCAAGACGACGTTCAATAAGAAGAATAAGCCGAAATATTTCAAAGTGAAATATGATAAGAACACCAATCTAGCGACAAATTCAAGAGCGATCCAGAAACGCCCCTTCAAGATTCATCCCAATCGCATTAAGCGACCACGTAAAGTGAACAAAACTAATGATAATTCTGTTTCAGATGAACGAACACCTCCGCCGAAGGCGAAACAACCCAAAGATCCGCCACAAGACAAGTCTAAAACTGGCAGACTTCGCCCTCCTGATTGTCAGCCTGGCAGCCCTCAACCTGGCCCCAGTAGACGCATTCAAGACGACTGACCTCTCACGATCAGCAGGAGTTGTACCCATCCGAATCCAGGATGCTTTCATCATTAACAGAACCTACACCTACGTGCATAACATCAACATTACAGCTTTACAAAATGAACTTTCTACACTCAAAAATTCAATACAATTGTTAAATAGAAAAGAAACCGATAAAACAAAAATTAAATTACTTCAATTACATCTCGATCAAGTTACCATGAAATTCGATCATATTTTGTTAAATAAATTTCGAATAAAAAGAGGTCTTTTTAATGGATTAGGTTCCGCTATTTCTTGGTTAACAGGAAATATGGATGCTGATGATAAAGCTAAATATGATGAAATTTTGACAAAAGTGCATTCCAACGAAATTAGTTTAGAACATGATCTTAAGAATCAAGTTTCAATCAACAAAAATCTAATTAGTCGCTTTAACAATGGAATTGATGTAATCCACGCTAATAATTTGAAACTTAACAATTATTTTAATTCTGTCAACAGTAAATTTGATTCTGTAGAACTGAATGAACAGCATCATATTTTGTTTGACACGCTAACAATAATTCACAATAGAATAGATGATATAGGAACGAGTTTGGAATTTTGTAAACTTAACATAATTCATTCAAGCATCCTCACTTTTGACGAGATGGCGCGTGTCATCAGAGCTATTAAATTACAATTGATATCCGATGAGCCTAAGGTGCTATGGGAATTAGGAAGTGTTCATTGTTCTATTCATAATGATATTATTTCTTATTTTATTGAATTGCCACTTGAATCTAATTTGTACGAAACACTTTTTATGCTGTCTTATCCTGTAAAAACGAACAATGAAATAATTACGATACATGTTGATCCATCATTAGTTATTAAAGGCCATGAATTGTATGAAGGCGATTGCCAGTTATTGAATAATAATTATTATTGTAGAAATGCCACACAAGTTGTTAACAAGTGTGTAGAAGAATTGGTTAGTGATAAGAAATTGAATAGCTGTAGGACTTTAGTTATCAAAGGGTATAGTTCTTTTATTAAATATATTCCGATTATAAACCAATATTTAATGTTTAACATCAGCAAGAGTTCAATTGTTCACGGCTCAAGAAATATTGTAACATATCCAAAATCTACACAACTAATAGCCCTTGAAAAAGATGAAGCATTATTAAATTTTAGTAAACCTTATACATTTTGGGAAAGTAATGTTCTATATCCTACTGAAGTACCGACTTATGAAAATAAAATAATCACTAATTTTACTTTTGAAGAAATACATAAGGCAAATACTTATTTAGAGCCATTACTGATTCTTGAAGATTTTGTAGTTAGTAGCAACTTATCAGAATATGTAGTTTATATATTAATGGCGTGCTTAATACTTATTATATTATATGTAGTTTTTCATTCTCATGTATTCAATAACAAACTTGTAATTCCAGACAAGAAATTAGATAATGTTCAATTTCACTTAGAAAACTCTAAAATATTTCTTACACCCCAGCTACCCTTATGAAGGTGAGGACACCTTCATCTTAAGGGGGGAGGAGTTATATATATAAAAGACAATAGATTTAGGAACTGTAGAGTAAGCACTTTGTACTAGTATTTAAACCTCTGTAAGATTATTTCTCGTGTCATTCCGTTACCAATAGTCATGCTGCCATTATGTATGTGTTTTATTCATTAAATAAATCTTTTTAAAAAGTGAGTTGCGCGTTCGTTTATCTTATCTGTAGAGTAAGTGGCGTAAATTGATAAATGCCGTTCTTGTGTATTATTATCATAATAGTTATTCCAATTATCACATTAATTTTAAGATTCAAAAGCAATAGTACAAATTTGAATCAAATAACTGGTGCTGGTGCACGCAAATATTCCATAACAGATGTTGGCTATAACAGATCAAAGAATACTTTCGTATAGGTAATACGAATCGTAATACTTTCGTAATACGAATCGTATAGGTTCCAGGTTGGCTATGTTGTAAATGGAAATATTTTATTACTATCAGTGTCATTTAAATCATATTGTTGGTCGTAAGTTGACATCTTGGTTGGAGTTGGTTGTAAAATGATGTGGAGAAAGCAGAAGATAGGTTGTTATGCCTGCGCTTGTGCAGAGAAGCAAGCAGACAACAATCCAATCGACCAATGAGAGCTCTCCAAATTGGAACTGTTACAATTTACCAGGCTTCGACTGTGGGGCAGAAATTTGTTACTGGAACACGTTTCTGGTACAGAATCTGTCAAAATTAACCTCTTTCTGCTCACTTCTACAATCCAGTACTCTTACTTATAGTGTGAGCTATATCTTCACACTGGCTCACTAAGGAAAGGCCCCTCTATGGATGAAACTTCCACTTTTGTATTTCACACCAATATGCTGCGTTTGTATTCGAGTAATATGTATATCGAGTGCATACAATGGAATAAACTTATTCAAACTTATATTGATGCATTGACATTGCATGCATCTGGTTCCTTACACCTTGCCTAGCCTGGCATGCCTCATTACGTTCAACAACGTTCAATTGAATAATGGCATGCCTCTTTACATTCAACAGCATTCAGTTGAATGCAAGTCGAGACGTCAGATTTAGTCGTGCGTGCCTATCAGTAACGCAATGCATTGGCAAGTGGCCACTCTTCAACAATTCAGCCTTAACGCAACTGCTCATAATTTCCGTTCCATTTCCACCGCTAGAGCGCAGCACCCACAAACATCACTCATGGACAGCGCTGCAACTTATTCATCTGGTTTGTCATCGCCATCACACCCGCCCTCATCCCATCGCACTGAGCCAACCATCATTCAAAAATTTGCTCGATATTGAAGATTTTTCAACGAACGTAGCGAGTTCCTACATTTTTCTTGAGGCTCCAATCGTTGTCCGGTGGTGGGTTTCGTTGTATGTTCGGCAATAACTTACGAGTAATACAGTACTTCCATCAAATTCAAATTATTAATACACATTCTTTGAATCATTAGATAGTTCGAGTTCGTTGGCCGATGAAACTGACACACTCCTTCATTCTCTGTGATGATTTAAAAGAATAACATTGAGAGAGCATGAGCAAACTTTGTAGTAATATTTATCATCACGACTCACAAATCAGCTGTCAGATCACAAATCAGATGGATTATCAATTGCATGCAATAATAACTCAATTGCATGCAATTTGAACTGTTTCTCATGACGTTCTATTGCTTCTAATGTAGCAGCTGAAATAATACCCGCGGCATATTTAGCGATTTCTCAAGCTCAGAGGCTCACTAGTTTAAAAAAGGACATCATAATAATATGTTCAATTCTAGAGAATTCGAGCCGTTTTCTGTTATTCAACAAGCTCTTGGTTTATATTTCTATTCTCCAAAAAATTCAGTTCTTATTCTTCATTTGCTCTCTTCTGCTTCCCTTCTTCTCTTCTTCTCACCATCATTCTGTTCTCTGACTTCCTCTTCCTCTTCTTCCAATCTTCTCTATTCCTAAATACTACACATGCTGCATCTCATCTTCTCCGAATTTTCCCATTCTAATTCTCTAGCTCCACTACTATCTTCTTCCTCTTTTTCTTACTTTCTCTTCGTGTTTTTCTCTACCGCTCGCTTTCCTGTCCTTCTCAAGTTCAAAGAGTACATTTTTCTATGCAACGAGACAAAATCTTTCCAGCTTTATAACTGGAAAATGAATCGTTTCAGTTTTTTCAATTATTCTAGCAACTGTGCACCATCCACTGACCAACCGCTCCGTATTTATCTAGGCTTCAGCGGTAGGCTTCATTGTCGGAAACATTACATATACATAGTTTGTAATTGCATTTGAATATGAGAGTGTTTTGCGAGCAGCTGGGTTAAATAAGTGAGAGAGGAGTTGGTTGAACCATGGATTATGAACTCACTTGCTCATAGTCAAGTTTAGCTTAGCATAATTTACTCCAATTCTTTTACATTTGTAATGAGCTATGAAATGGTTAACAGCAGAGGTAGCCTTAATAAGTTAATGATAAATTTCAGAGACAAAAACTGCGAATCTCTTAACCAATATCTCAAAAGACTCGTGAAGGATCCTAAAAAAATAAAATTAAATGGAAAACTATCTATTCATTAAAATATCTGTATATGTTTTGTAAAACATTACGTGATGGTAACATACGTCCTGAGGCTTTTCTTGACAAGATTAAAAACTACAATATACTATACAAGTACTATATATTACAAGAATGGAAAAGAAAATGTAAATGTATGGGTATCCCAATAAATCACGAATATATGTACTCACTCTTGTTCGCTGATGATCAAGTAATAATGGCTGGTGATGAACATGATATTCATTACATGATCAGGAAGCTTGCTCATTCTTATGAAGGAGATGGAATAAAAATATATTTCAAGAAGACCAAATACCTAGTCTCAGGAGGTACAGCTAAGGATCTACAAGTTGGAGATCATAAAGATCATAAGGTGATGCAATGTGTTGAATATAAATACCTGGGCAGTATTATATAATCAGAGAGCAATTCCAAAAGAGAGATCACAAGTAGAATTGGACAGGCTAGGCAGGCAACACAAACATCAAATTCCATACTTTGGTCCAAAAATATTACAAATCCCACAAAAATAAAAATGTATCATTCAATTGTACAGAGTATATTGCTCTATGGCTCTGAAACATGGGAATTAACAAAACGAGACACTCAAAGGATAAATGCTGTGGAAATGGATTTCTTACGCCGGTGTTGTTGTGTTTCAAGGATGGATCGAGTGAGGAATACGGAGATAAGGAACAGAATAGGGAAACTGGACACAACAGTGGAGCAGATTGAAAAGAAGCGCCTTGTATGGTTAGGACATGCACAGAGGATGAGAGATGAGAGGTGGCCCAAAAAGATACTGAATTGGGATCCACCTGGAAAAAGAAGGAGAGGTGGACCGCCCGAACTGTGGAACAAACAGGTGTATACGTGTATGAGGAATGAACATACTATTGAAATTAACATCAACGTTATTAATTCTTCCACAATATTTGATAATAAATTAATCACTTATCAAGAAAATACCGTACATTGTTGCTCTTCGGTTAGGCCCTTCAGGGATTCGACTCATTGAACACTCTTCAAGCACACTTATTAGATATACTTTCCATTCCAAATAATAGTATTGAAAACAAAATTAGGGTCATCCAAAATAGCCTGCTCACTCTAGTGGAACAGCAATTTCCATGCGTACGGAATCATCAGTACGATATAAATATTAATTAGTATCCTAATTTGTTTGGTATGATGCGAAACGTTTATTACAATATTTCTCCTCTCGTATACCACACGAAACAACATCAATTCATACAGTTCATTTCTGCTAGAGAAGCCTAATCATAAATTCATCCATAATGAGCTATATTACATTTCAACTACCACGCTTCGTATACGAGAGTTGCGCAATTACAAAGTAAAATGAAGTGATAAATTGCCAGAATGCAAAACGGGTCGCCTCTGTTTCAAATTCGTATTGTGTTCAGTTAGAATAATAAATTCTACAATTCAATCTAACAGACAAAATTACAAGTGACACCGGCATTGTTTTCGTTGCAGCATATTGATTTCCTGTTTGTACAGATGACTAATAATTAATCTCTATGAACCACGGCCTGACCTACACTGCCATCACAAATTCATCATCATATTCCACTATCAGAATGTATCATGGAAAAGTTTGGGAAGTAGTGACGTGACATACAGATTTCTCAAGCATTTTATTTTGATAACTTTGATTTCTCAATCTCTTTATCAAGTATAAATGGTTGAGTCTCCTTGAACCAGAAATGCTCTTTTAGCGGCAGATTTTTTTCGTTTGAAAATAACATTTCTATCTCGAATATAATAATTGGAAAACTCAAAACTTTCCATCCATTTAATTCAGTCGTTCTATGGAAATTGTTATTTTCTTAATTGGAATCAGTCCAAGCAGCACTTTTGAAAAGTAGTGTCTGGAATAGAAAACCATCACATTTTAATGTAGATTTTCAATTTTCTATTTCCTAAGATTTTCAAGCCTCTTTATACAATTATGAAATAATCAGGCAGTGATAACGCAGAGAATCGGCAACGCTGTAGTACTACTTCTCCTCTGACATTATAACATGGACCTCACTATATTGCAATAATGCTACAATAAATTCCTTGCAAACGTTGTAAGCTTGAGTACAAGAGAAAAATAAATATACGTGAATAGAAAAAGTGTTGTCCTATTTTTCAAACAAGTTGCAGTTTCTGAAGAAAGAACTATTTCGATTTTTTAAGAGACTCTATTCAATAGCATACAATTATTTGAAATCCTGATTTGTTATCTTTAATTAGTACCATTCTGGATTGGTTATTAGAAATGCATTCATAATTTCAAAATAATTTCATCGTGTATTCTAGATGAAACTGAGGATTAAACTAAATCATAAGCCAATATCATCTTCATTTTCAATAATGTAGAATTAGAATTATATAATTCAAATCTAATATACTACAGCGTGAATCTTTGTTTAGTTTCTTAGTTGATCGTCTGTTGTTGTAAATCTCGCTAACTACGAGTCTACTTTCTCGATCACCACAATCTTTGAAGCATCACAATCGTTTTAAATTAGAGCACTCGAAATAAAATCCACTCAAATATTATTGGAATCCTCTCATCCACTGTGGATTTTTAGTTCAATGCACTAGTCAGTATTTTGAAATTATTGTTTTTCATCCAAGAGACACTTCAGACCAGCTCGCAATCTTGCTATGAATTTGAATAGAAGAAATACCGAAAATTCTTCACAAAAACAAGTTCATTGTTTTCGACAGCAGAATGAAAGGGAAATAAAATAAAGAAAAAACAATGATGAATCTTGGAGAGTGATAATTTCGCGAGCAGGTCGGAGCAAGAAAGCGCTCGGCCCCTCCCCGGTAATCTTACAATCTGATTTGAACATTGGGAAGAACTCCCGAGATATTTTATTTCCTTACACACTCTCTGTCTCTTTCTTATTCATAGTTTATCCTGCACATTTTCTTGGTTTTTTGTCTCTCTCCTCGATGCTGTAGAGACGTTTGAAAACGGACAGTCTTCAAACTGAGAGAGAAAGAGTGAGTAAAAAGAGGGGTAAAAGTGAAAAGGAGTAAAAGAGAGGGAAACTGAGTAAATGAAAGGCTGCGAGAGAAGAGGCGCTAATTCTATTCAAGAAGAAATTTCCGTTCCGCTGTATTTCTTCCTTCCTCTCCTATCAAATTCTTCTCTAGCGTCTCACCCCCCTTTTTTCTCCTCCAGAGTCTTTCTCTTCTTTATGTTCTTCTCCTTTTTGCAACCCATCCCACTCGTCCCATCCACTCATCTGCATAGTCTTTTCCCAGCATCCCCAAACGATTTCTCAGGGCTAAGCAGCGGGATAGAAGAAACAAAAGCGACGGGGGAAACACTTTACAATTTTGTAAAGCGGACGGACACACAGCTACACAGAGAGCAAACTCAATTTAAAAAATGAAGACTTGAATGAAAAAGTTTTCTTTTCTTAATGTATTCTACTTCTGCGTAGCCCGCACATTTGTCTCGCTCAGTCTCTCTTCACTTGTTCTTTTTCGGTTTTCTCACTCACACTTACAAATTTCCTATTCCTCCTCCTCCTCTTTCGAGGGAACTGATGTGAAAACGACAATATGAACTTTTCTCATAGAAGTTTTATTAGCAGTGTAACCGCGGAGGGATTTCGACATTCAAGTGGAATTTGAAGATAACAGTGAATGTTGGTTTATGAAAATTTCTGGTGTTTACTGTATGATTGATTGGTTATCAATTTTGGTCTCTTATACCTTGCAACCACCAATTGAATATTTTCTCTCAATTCTCAAAAACTAAGAGATAATGGTATTTTCATTATCCTATTCCCCTCCTACCGATTTATTTTTGGTGAGAACTCGAAATTTTGAATTCAGTAATTGCTGAGATAAGGGAAATTGGATCGAAACAGAGAGAAATCTGTTTCATGGGACATATAACTGTACTAAAGTACAAAAAATAGAACATTAGTTTATTGGTTTGGATGGGAGCAATTGGAAAAGCATGGGAGAACGGTTAAAATCATCCGAATGTAGACTAAGCAAATATACCTCTACCAATATACGTTTATCTTGAATAAATACAATTTATTTACATCTGTCTTGCCTTAAATCATATACTCGTAATAATTATGTTACGAGCTAAATTTCGTTATGACACTGTAGGCCCATGCGCATTTGATGGAAATAAATATTGTTGGTGATGCTCGATG
The DNA here is from genome assembly GCF_014356525.2 of Nilaparvata lugens. Taxonomy (NCBI): domain Eukaryota; kingdom Metazoa; phylum Arthropoda; class Insecta; order Hemiptera; family Delphacidae; genus Nilaparvata; species Nilaparvata lugens. Next base: position 75,294,209 of record NC_052505.1, on the reverse strand, counting down.
AGAAGTTACTGCGTTTCAAACAACCACAGCCGATTGGATAGATAAACAGAATGGCGCAGATGGAAGATTGAAGAAGGTTCAACATAAAACAATTCTATCTTGTGAATCTTGGAGCTCCGAACAATTTCACATTTGCTACATCAATGCTACATTTATTCGAGTTATATAGAATGGCTATATTTCAGTCGAATCTATCGATGTAGCTTGTATAATGTTTAGTAGGTAAATTTTAACGTAATGTGGGGGGTTCGCATTTCAATGAATCAGTTGAAGTTCAACTTAATAATAGTCTAGTGGAATTATTGAGAGAAAAACTTTGATCATCGTTGAAATAAAACTACTTGTTAACTGTCCAGTTTAGTGGTGATACATTCCGGTAACGTTCAATTGATACGTTATAGACAATATCAATTGATGACTGTCCATGAACTAAAAAATGAGAATAACAACTTATTCCGTTAAATTAGTGTCTTCTTTTTTAGCCTGGAGTTGGACCAAAATATGAATTTCAATAAACTTCGATAATCAATTGAGTGTTTAGTCAATTCAACAATGATCATTATTGATTCATATTGTGTTTAGTCAAATTATGATTGTAAAAATAAAAATATATGCTCTCTCAAGTCAACGTGTTCAAGTTCATATATTCAAGTTTCGAACGCGAAACTTCGAGTTGAAATAAGTTTTGTCCTTCAAACATGAAGAATGGCAAACCATGAATTATTACAATAATATTTCCGTCACTTTCTGGCTGACGCCGGCTATAAACGATCGCAGAGGTGAATGAAACGGAAATGATATATATACAGAATGTCCAGGAGAGGATGCATGAATGATTGATGGACAGGTGCAGATCGATTCCCTTCCAAAACGTGCACAAGAAATAAATTCTCGCTAGTTCTCGAAAATCGAGATGAAAAAATGGAATAGCCGGTACCCAGTCATCACAGGTTAGCGATGGCAGAACGAAGCTGAGAGATTCCCGCTTATCTTCAAGGTTGATGGGTCCGTCCAACTCTACAATCCCTGAACAGAAAAATAATGTATGACGGGATTCCATTAATCGAATCGCTATCAAAACAGAATAAATTCAACTGAAATTTTCCGGCTATATTCGAACTCTATCTGTTTGTGACAAGCTTCTAATTCAAATTCAATATAAATTTCGAACTGTTATCAAGAGAGATTGGGAGAATATTTTCACAACATATCCAGCTTGGTTTTGATGGTTGCGTTCGTCACTGTCTGTAGCGGTTTTTCGGATGAGAATACTCGTGATTCATTTCCCATTACGTTATTCACTCATATTCTGTTAAATCATCGAATTCAGATCTCTCTCAAAAACGCTTGCATCAGACATGTCAAAAGCGAAACGGGATATATTCATTACTTCATTAGATAGATTTGACGAGAGCACAAATGCATTTGTGTATGAATGCATACGAGAATGACGTATTGACAATATGATGGCATTTTCCAATCTGGAAATCGAAATCTGATTCAAATTTAACAGAAAGTACTTATAATGTATGCTAGTATTGTAAGGTGTCAGACAACATTCCAATAACGATCGTACAAAAGATGGTCAATTCAACAATCCAAGTTGAAACTACCAATAATAGGTGAATTTTAACGTAATGTGGGATGTTCGCATTTCAATGAATCAGTTGAAGTTCAACTTAATAATGATGTGTATGTTAACTTATCAACTATACACTGTCTCTATACTTACATACTTACATACTTACATCTCTATACTACAACTATACTTAACACTGTCCTCCAAAATGTTGTCTCGAGCTTATTCAAGAAGCGATAATTTGAGTTCTAGATTTTCACAGTGTTCTAAAAAGATTGAGCCGTGATATGTTACATTTTTTCTACTTTTCAATCTAATCAATTATCCATAAAAACTGAGAGCTGAGCTCAAGAGGATTTCTTATTGATGAACTAACAAAATTGAAATATAAATTTATCTGTCAAATAGAACACAAAATTAACAGGTGAATTAAAAACCATTTTCACAAGAAACTATGGTGCTCCAGACTGTGACATTTGAGATTGTTTTCAAAACTTTGTTGATAGCAATACAATGGAGCTTTGTTCTAGAGAGAATTCCAGAATCGCAAATCAGGATAAAAAGACTATAAGCTGTTCTTATTTATTAAGCTGCTGTCACTCCCCTAATAACAATTATTATCCTAAATCCGTCAACTCGAATCTTAAATCTCCATTATGGCGAATAAAAGCACAGCAGCAGACGTTTTTCGCGAAAAAAGTGATTACTGGAGCATCATGTAGAGAAGAATAGCCTGCAGAACGGCATCATTTTTCACCTTATTAGTTTGAGTGGTGCGCTCTGCTATCCTCCGTGTTGATCATCCTCGCCCTCCTCCCTCCTCCACCTCCTCCTCCACTCATCCTACTCCATTCTCATATCGTCTTCAATTACTTGAGTGGGAAACAGAGCTCTCGACTTGATAATATGGCCGACAAACATCACTTTCATTTTGCTCCGGCTCGCTATTGTCTAGAGGAATTATTCAGATCAGAAGCGAAGAAGACTGGGAGAGAGGAAAGGAGAAGAGGAAGAAGTGCAAGGCGAAAGAGAAGAAGAATATAGAACAAGAAGTTACGAGAGAAAGAGAGTGAATTACAACGGCACGAAAATTCCTACAAGAAGAGAATTAGTGCTACTACCCCACTCTCGAGAACCCTCCTCAACCCTTCCAACAATTCGTAGATTCTTCCCCAAGAGTCTAACCCCCCCTCCCATTCCCATTCACATGTACTCCACAGAGATGTTCTATTCAATTCGCTCTGCGAGACGAACAAGCAATTCCTTTCACTTAGCTTATTTTTGTTCTAGTTACATTTCATTCAGTTCCCCTAGAGAATTAATCGAACTGTAAATTATTATTGCACAGCCACTATCTCGAAATTGGAAAATGAAAATATGGGTGAGCAAGTTTTTTGTCTTAAATAAATTATTAGAATCATTTATATCACAGGAAACTTTTACCTTCTCTCTTCCAATAGTTGATAGGTCTATAGGTATCACTCTTGTGCTCGTGTATTGGAATAATGAACGATAAGTACGCTTGAAGTTCTAGGTGAGATCCGAACTGACTGTACTCTCAGTTATTTACTAGTGACCCTCTGGGTTGGGTCTTTGAAATGGTTTGATCATGACATTGTGTGGATCATTTAGCTATGATACATGGAATGGATTATCATTCCTACAATGTTTATGGTTATCAAATATATTCGAATCATGAATTACAGAATGTGGGTTTTAAACATTGTATGAAAATACACATATTATTCAAGCAGAGTTTCTACGATCAAAGAAAAATTAAAAAAGGAACTTACTTAATAAAAAAGGTGATAATGTTATCAATTATTATTCAATCATTTAGAATAGAATCATAATTGTGAAAGTATTAAGCAAGGAATCTGTGTATGGAGTTAAACCTTTGAGAAACATTGCATACGGTGCATTTGCATGAATGCATCATTTTATTATACCTTTTCTAAATGTGCTATATTTTGAATTCTAAGGTTGTCCTCTTTAAATTTCATGATTGGAAACTGATAATTCGATAATCATGATTTTAATTAATTGTGTATCAATAAAATTGTGCATTTGTACATTGTCAATATATATAAAATGTATATGAATCACGTGACGTTGAAGTTAATCTTCTAACGTGTGCGTTGAGAGTAGAGCAGATGAAACAGTAGTGGGCATGGACTAATTCAGTAAACTGGGTCTTCTAATAGGCAACAAAGCCAATGCGTGCTCTGCTTATCTGGCCGTGCAGAATGGCCAATAAATTCACCAAAGATCATCTGAAGAGGACTGTGGGGACCCTCAACTGCCTTTATCCTGCTCTCATATCATACTGCAGACGCGTTAGAGAGAGAACGAGTCTGCTGAGACAGTAAGCGTTCCTTTGGGATTGCTGAAGAATATCGTTGTTAATAATTCCCTGAATTCGATCTTCTGTGCTGTCATCTTCATTTTTCTTCTCCCATATATATGACGATATTGTTATGTAAGATGTAAGATTCTATTCGATTAACGCTGCTGACATGATATGATATGTGATACCATTATTATATTGAATATACTATTCTATAAATGAATAATGCTCTCCAGTCGCCCAAGGACTACAATATCATTTTATATCATTTTAATAATCCAGCTCCTCTCAAAACTATACAAATGCCTGGACGATGCTGAAATAGTGTTACTTACTTCCAAATATCCATATGGTACAATTCTTCTTTAGCTAATAGAGAATAGAAAATTAGAAAATGGATTAGTCTCATGAAGATTGATTTGACGATCAGTGAACATAAATATAATTCCACTGTTAGTAACTATTCGAAAAGTTTCACACCAAAATAGTTTGCTTTTAAAATTTGAACTTTATGGAGTACAAGAAAAACCCCTTTTTTCATCCTGTAGAATGTTTTATTAGTATCTAAAGCCAAGTGCCAAATAATTATGAAAAAACATCTTTTGACGAGCCACTGAAAGTTATTAGTTCCCCTTGGAACTGAGGTTACCACTATTACAGAATCATTAATACCACTATCACTATTTCATAAATATCACTATCACAAAGCACATCTGTTTGATTCTGCATCATTTGATTGCTCTATTCCTCATCATAGAGAATTATTATGAAGATGTTTCAACATTTCTCAACAAATTCTGATACAATCTAACAAGAAGGATGCATTTCCTATTGAACTTATTTTGACAGAGATCATCAAGCTGTATTATGAGATATGGTCAGGAGATCAATATCCAATCTGGATGAATAGATTGCGATATGGAATTCATTCCTCAGGCCCTATCATCCGACATCAAATGAAGTGAATTGTTGATACGAATATCACAGATTCTGTGAATCCCATGCACACATATGAAATTCCATTGACACATCAATGCCCATCCACCAGGAGTCGTGATATGAACTCGGAGACCGCGTCAAAGGAGCCGACATGATCATGGTAATGGCGCGATGCGGTCATCATCCTCGGTTATCATCAAACATGTCACGATGCATGCTGCACTGTGTAGTGACTCCCCTTTGTGCACTTGTCCGTTCGACAGCACACCTTGTACAGGCCACCCTCACTCTCCCTCACACTCAGTCCCTCTCTCTCTCTCATGCTCTATCACTCTCTATCTCTTCCAGTTGTGGTAACAATATGAACTTGGAAAACGCTTCATATCTAATCACTCCATTCATTCCATGTGAGTTGAAGTTCATGCATTCTAAAAGGTCCAAACAACTCAATTCTGACTGATAGTTTCTAAGTTCAAGTCAACTATTTTCTATGCAAATTTCAGGTACTTTGATTATAAGATTCTCATTAAACTCATAGATTTATAATATAATCTATCATTGACCATTTATCATCAGTCATTATTTATTATCAACAGTTATCTACCAGTAAAAGAGTATTCATGATGAGTCTCTAAAAGTAAGTGATAGTCTCAGTCGTGTACATTTCATGCATTTAATTGAGGAAACAAGAACCATCCATAGTTCATATAAATGTAGTCTTGTTTAGTCATACATCTGCATTTATTTCAAGGGAATACATTCTTCTAACGAGAAAATAATTGATCACTAAACCAATAATTATTTGTACCATGATAATAATCTTCTTTTGATTATTTTAAGATCCAAAAATCTACTTTTATTCTATGATCATGTATTCTTCATTCTTAATGGGAAACGAACTTCTGTCAAATCTATTCTCATAAAATCTATATGAACTGATTAGCCCCTCGCTGAAGAACTCGTAATTTCTAGTCTTTGACTACTTGTTTATTGCTTAATATAGCGATTTAAAGTTATTCCAAGAAATAGAAAATTTGAAATTATTATTGTCATCATGCCAATTCAAATTGAGATGAGAAAATTGTTATTCAAAGAAAATATATTTTTACAATAAATTTTATTATCATCACAAACATGAAATTGGTAAATTAAAATTTACTAAATTATTTTCTTATCCACTTTCAATTGTATCATGTTATATTTTCAAGAAGGACGAACGAGTCAATTTCTTTGGCCAACGGATTCGATTTGTAGAACAAATTCAAATTCAAATTAGTTTATTCATAAAATATTACATATTCACAAAATATAAAAGTGTTATAAATTACATGAATAAATTCTCCCTGCCTGGATGATTTGTTCGTGTGCAGGGAGGAGTCGCAAATTATCAGACAGAAAGCAAACACTAGCAATAATGAAATAAATTACAAACTATGAATAATAAATAAATTTGAAATAATAATAAGAGAGTTTATTATAATAATAAATTTCAAAACCAAAGATAGAAAAAAAACAATAAATAAATAAAATAAAAGTGTCAGCTCGACAGCGGTTAAAGGGCTGAGCTGGGAGTAATACAGCTTCATTAGCGTGGTACTGTGTGTAATATTTGAATAGTATTTTGTGTTCAGAACTAGAAATATTCATGTATATGGAGAATGTAGAAGAGCCTCCGCAGCATCTGAACCGATCCAGAGCAGCCACCTGCTCACTCTCCGCTTGTAGACGGCAACGCTAACCCCCTCAGTAGTTGAAATCTCGGCCGGTACATTACGGTAGAGCCAATGGGCTAAATGAAAACAGTTTCCAAGTTGAATTAAATTATTTAAACGGGTGAATTGAATATTTATATGCAATCTGTTTCTAGTGGGATAATAATGTTGAATTTCATTGAAGACAAAGTTACTTTTTTATAAAGACAAGTACATTTTTTATGAATAATTGTTTTATATTTAAGACAGGAAATTCTTGGAAAAGTAAATGTGTTGGATATCTATGATTCTTGGCCAATAGTGTTTTAATAAGTGCTCTATGTGAGACCGCTACAGGACGCAGGACACCCAAGGAGGCACCGCCCCACGTCAAGATGCCATACTCAAGCAATGTCTGCACATATGCATAGTAGACAGAACGACAGTGTCCAGCACTCAGGACCCTCCCCAGCTGTGCAAAGGCATAATTCATTTTTTATTTATTTATTTACATCATGTAATGGGGTAAATTTTTGCCATCCATGTTGGGCGACATTATGTAAAGTGGTAAATTGCCAACCATTCATATGTGGTGTGGTATATTTGATATATACCGTAGCGGTTGCTAAAATCCCTATTTTGCAAATAAATTTGCAATATGTTAAGGCCGTCCGGCTCGCGAAAATGCTGGGTTCAAACCACAGCTCTAGCTCAGTAGTAGTTGCATGAATACTCCAAATATATTGAATCACCCTAGGGTTCAAAGACTGGTGATCAATAATTCTTACCGCTGCTTCCGTGAAGTTCTGGAAGAATACCAATAAGGAAATTAAAAAGATAGTTGGTGACTGATTATCAGTAACCATATATTCAATCAAGACTAACTATGACTTTTCTATTTGATTTTTAAAACGCTCGTCATGAATATAAGTATGCATCAATTTACCCTCTTGAAATTCCTTGAAACTTACAACGCCAGTTCTTGAAGTTCTCTGGATCCTTATATGATATACTGTCGACTTATTAATATATTTATCAGTAAGGTTTTTCTGGCTGAATAGTGTGACTATCATCAAACGATGATAAGTAATAAATGCTCTGAATAAGATCAATATTAATTGGTTCACTGATTTTATTTGCTGCAGACGAATATTGCTTGGTACCAAGACAGCTCAAACTGTATATCACGAGATGAATTAGGAAATAATAAAAACTTCTAAGATTTTGTATGCTGACATAAAACATAAAGTATATTCCCATAAAATAATATATATACAATATCTCTGGATAAATATAAATTTCTTAGGATAAATAAATTTTCTAATATTTGAATAATTATCACAAGACTTATTAGCATTCACAATATTGTGAGCTGTAAAAATATATATGTATATTTAACGCCCAGCGGACAGGATTTTCCTTGCTGGGTTGTTGCCTTAATGAATAGATTTTGATTTAAATATATTTAATTTATAATTTTTGTTTTGATTGTAAGCTATGTTTTATTTTTATTTCTATGAATTTCTTGAATAATTTATTGTAAATTGTATTGATGGCAAATAAAGAGAATTGAATTGAATTGAATTGAAAATTGAATTGAATACTGATACATGGACTTCAGGTCGATTCAGAATTAGACAAGTTGAAACCTGTTCAGTATATAGATTTACTAGAACATACTTTGATCAATGAATAATAATTAATAAAAGTAATAATTTATAATCTCAGGGTTTATGAGTTCGTGCCGTGCATGGAAATAAGCTTCCTACATAAATCAAATAAATTCATAAAAAGTTCTTATAAACTATATGATAGTATTCAACACGTTGCAAATTTCTTAAACTTGAATAAATTTATATAGCGCTTTAATTAATTCCCCAATTCACTGATAAAGGCCTGCTAATGAGCTCATTAGAACTAATACACTCACAGTAATTATGTTCTTGTAGTTCTTGTAGGATAATTAATTATCTCCAATAATTAATTAGGCAGGTCCTTTTTGTCCCTGCTGGGCTCGTGTATGGTCCAGATTTCTTATGAATTCCTATCAGTATTAAAAATATATTTACGGGAATAAATTACAATTAAGAACTCTTTAGCAACACTGAGTTCACAAATAATCAAACATTAATCACATATACTTGACATTTTAAAAGGGATTGGCTTGATGCTTTTAAAAATTAATTAGAAGGAAGAACCCTAATCTCCATGTGCTCCTCACAGATTGAGATCACAAGCCATAGAGAGTGATTTTCAGAAAAACTTCATCTCTTCCTTCAACGATTTATAAGCTTTCCTCTGATTGGCTTTCTAATCTTAGTAAGACATGATGTAATTGGTTACTTAAGATTCAGGGTTTTCCTAACTTTGTTATATAAAGATAAATAAAAGTTTCTAAATAAATAAGTTAAGTGATAGTCTGAGAGTATTCTAATAAATAAATCTCGATACATGATGCTATAATACAATATACATTTAATTTTTTATGTGAGTTTTGTGTACTCTTGGTTTCCATACTTTTTTAGATTTCAATAAATACTCGTGTAACAATAATAGTTGTCCTTATAAACCTTATAAACCATAAACCTTCCCTAGTATATATAATATATATTTTATGAGTAAAAATTATAATTCAATTCATACTGGTTGATCGAGTAATCAGCTGATTTATCAGGTATCGATTCAATAAATTGTCGATTGATCCTAGATTGATTGATATATTAAATCAAAACAAAGAATTCTAACCTCAAATGTACATGCGATCTTTTATTCCTTATAATATGCCAATAGTAAGCAAGCCGCTTTATAATTTTTATTTCTGCCAAAGAATTCTCATTATTGTTGAATTACAATTTTGCTTGGTTGTAACAAAATGTTACATGCACAACTGATATCTAGTAATTTATCTTGTTATTCAGGAATTATTTCCAACAAACAACTACCTCACTCTAATTTTATTATAAGTTAGAATGAGACAGAGCTTGTTTGTCAGTTTTAAAGATATTCATTATTTTACTTGCATTTTCTGTTTGATAGTAGCCTTTGTGCGTTCTCCTTTTTCTGTCCTTGTCCTTTATAATGAATTTTCAATAGCATTTCTCTTTCACTTTCTCCCTTCCTCTTCGATTTTATTCTCGCAGAATATTGTCAGTTACGTAGGCCTTCTGACCAAGATTATCGTGCCTCTGCTTTGCTCATTTAGTCTGTCCTGAATCATGTTACGATACAGACGTATTCGGTGGAATTAGTTTTTTTAGGGAGAATTTTCTCCTATTTCTTTAAACATGTAAAAAGTAAATATATTAATTAATTACTAAATGAAAATGGTAGTCAGTCTGTGAAAGTTTCCTCCTTTTTTAGTTTTCTTCATATGTTAAAATACCACAGTCATTAGTAAAACAGAAATGTAAATCTTCAAATTTGCGACCAAATCCGCTTTAAAAAGGTAATTAGATTTATTGTATTTCTTTATATTGTTTTAATTATATTTTTTGTATCATATTTGAGTATTTAATGTTAGAATTTTCAAAATATAATGGGACGATTTAAGTTACTCATGTTTCTATCAACATAAATTAAAATTCAAATTATTAAATCCTAATTTGTTGGAATCTAATGTTTTTGGTAATATTCGAATTATTTCTTTTGAACTTGCAATGATGGATTTTAGTTCTGAATAATGTAATTTTCATTAATCTTATTTTATGACTTATGTTTTAAATTGTTACTATCGAATCCTTTTTTGAGAGTTCTGTTCATCAGCGAACAGGATAATTAGTAATATTATGAGTAAACTAAGTTGGTTTATATTGTTTTATCCTAACAGCGGTCCCAGCCTTACCACTACTAGAATTTCAACTACAGGCCATCCAGACTTCAACTTTGATCAACTGCCTTCCTGGTTCCTATAGCTTCAAATTCACATGAGAGCTCCGTTTCAAGTCGCCTACAATTCGCCATCTGGATTACGAGCAAATTACAAAAAGGATTAGTAATCCAGCAGATCCAGCCCAAAATCAGAAGAAGATAGGGATTTCTGGGGGAAGTTAATTTGTGCGCGAAATGAAATAATACGTGAAAATTATATGAGTGTGAAAAGTTTCAAATAAATACATCGATAATCTAAAATAAATACAAGTGTTTGGGGCCCCTCACTTCTGCGATATGTACATACAGGTATTTGTAGAATTTAGTATTTATTAATTTCTAAAATTTATTAATTTGTAAAATCTTTAAACCGTTATTAATATTTTAAAGTTTGAATTGTGGGGAATATTCATACCAAATAGTTTTTGTATTGCTCTTGAATATTTTTCTGTTTTTTTGTAAATTATACAACTGACTACCACTTCTGTTTTTAAATTTTGAATAATCCTTCGTCACACCAAGTATATAGTGAGAATCGAGTAAATTAATTTGGTATGTTTGATTGATTGTATCCGTACGTTTAACTAGTTGCTCTCAATAAAAAAAAGGGTATTCGATTATAAATAATTGATAGTAATTATTATTGAAGAGGAGACGGTCAATCAACCATAACCAGTAAATCGTTACAAATTATAGAGAGCAAATATAGATTCTCTTATCGCTTTAGATAATATGATTACTCTTTATCACAAATAACATTCGATTTTACTTGAGCGGTACCTTGACTAGGCTATCTATTCTTTCCATTTTATAATTCTATTAAAGCTCAATTATTTCATTTCAAAAGTATTCCATGGTGCTACAACACCACATCACAATCAATAGAAAAATTACAACAACATATAGAGGCTTACAGCTTTATGCCAAAACAAGCCTCATTGAAAATCAATTGTTTACACAAACTGAAACTAAATTAGTAAGAAAGAAGAAAAAACGAAAAATAGCAATAAAAATAGTTTGAAAGAAAGATTATAAATAGGAAATAACACAAGACACAATAGAAAATAGAAAAAAGACTGAAGAAAAAAATCTGGTGTGGTACACTTACACAACTTTCCTTGCTCATTGAACTGTAAGCCTCATTCTCAAACGAGAATAATTTAGGGGAATAACATCATGACAATTATTGGCGACAACATATTATTTGCAACTACGATCAGACTACTGTATATGTGTATATATAATTATTGTTTTCAGAGTACTTTTTCCTTCGTGTAAATTATGAAATTAGATAATTTTTTTAAAAGTCGTCAAAACAGCTGTTCTACAGATGAAATATCTTGACTATGACTGTGTACTTTTTATAAACTGCTCAACCTACCTCATGCACGAGATGTAGGTTACAAAGTCCATTTCTCAAGGATAGGGTGGACCCCCCATTAGTTCTCCAGGAAAAAGACTCATGCCAGTTCATAGATCTGATAAATAACTATACAGGGTATGAATTTGAAAAAAATCGTTCGAGCCGTTTTTGAGAAAATCGTGAAAAACATGGTTTTTAGTCATTATCCGCCATTTTTCTCAATAATATTTCAGAGCTCCTGAAATTTTCTCAGAAATGAGACTCATGCCAGTTGATAGGGCATATAGATAGCTATCTATGATATAAATTTGAAGAAAATCGTTAGAGCCGTTTTCGAGAAAACCGTGAAAAACATGGTTTTCTCATCATTATCCGCCATTTTTCTCAAGAATATTACAGAGCTCCTGAAATTTTCTCAGAAATGAGACTCATGCCAGTTGATAGGGCTTATAAATAGCTATCCATGGTATGAATTTGAAGAAAATCGTTAGAGCCGTTTTCGAGAAAAACGTGAAAAACATGGTTTTTTAGTAATTATCCGCCATTTTTTCCGCCATCTTGAATTGAATTTTTTTGAATTTCTTATTGTCGGACCCTCATGGTATAAGGACCTTAAGTTTAAAATTTCAAGTCAATCGGTTGATTAGGAATGGAGTTATCGTGTTCACAGACATACACACATACACACACACACACACACATACACACACAGACATACACACACACAGACCAACACCCAAAAATCATGTTTTTGGACTCAGGGGGCTTGAAACTTATAGAAAACTTGAAATCAAGGTACCTTAATTTTTTTTGGAAAGCAATACTTTCCTTACCTATGGTAATAGGGCAAGGAAAGTAAAAATCTGGTGTGGTACACTCACACAACTTTCCTTGCTCATATTCGAAACTACGATCAGACTTTTGTATATGTGTATATATAATTGTTTTCAGAGTACTTTTTCCTTTGTGTAAATTGTGAAATTCAATGATTTTTTTAGTCGTCATTTTTTTAAAGTCGTCAAAACAGCTGTTCTACAGATGAAATATCTCGACTATGTGTTCTTTTTATGAACTGCTCAACCTACCTACCTCATGCATGAGAAGGAGGTTACAAAGTCCATTTCTCAAGGATGGGGTGGACCCCCCATTAGTTTCCCAGAAAGGAGACTCATGCCAGTTAATAGAGCTGATAAATAACTATACAGAGTATGAATTTGAAAAAAATCGGTCAAGTTATTTTGAAAAAATCGTGAAAAACATGGTTTTTTATTAATTATCCGCCATTTTTCTCAAGAATATTACGGAGCTCCTGAAATTTTCCCAGAAATGAAACTTACGCCAGTTGATAGGGCTTAAAATAGCTATCCATGGTATGAATTTGAAGAAAATCGTTGGAGCCGTTTTCGAGAAAACCGTGAAAAACATGGTTTTTTAGTAATTATCCGCCATTTTTTCCGCCATCTTGAATTGAATTTTATTGAATTTCTTATTGTCGGGTCCTCATGGTATAGGGACCTTAAGTTTAAAATTTCAAGTCGATCGGTTAATTAGGAATGGAGTTATCGTGTTCACAGACATACACACACACACACATACACACACACACACACACACATACACACACACACACATACACACACACAGACCAATACCCAAAAATAGAAAACTTGAAATTGGGGTACCTTAATTTTTTTTGGAAAGCAATACTTTCCTTACCTATGGTAGTAGGGCAAGGAAAGTAAAAAAGGCTAATTGAAAAAAGAGAATAGGTAGCAAGCCTATTTTAAGAAGAATTTGAAATTTAAATTTTTATGGTCTGAAAATTGATTAAGCATTTATAATTTAAGAGCTTGATAACATTGTTCACTGAAATTGCGCAAATTATCAGCGAATATATCTAGAATTGTATTCAAAGAATTGTACAATCTAACAGTTTTTTGTAAGAAGAAATTTGCATGATGTACAGTGAATATTATATCCAAAGCAAAAAACATATTTAATCTAGGTCTATTTAACGGAACAAAGATACTAAAGAGTTCGATAATATCCGGAATGTCTAAATGATTATTCAATATTTTAAATAGAACAATTAATGATACGAAATCCCGCCTGTTCTTCAACGACATAATTTGAAAACTGACTCTCAGACACCTCATAGAAAAGTCATACGGGCATGAATGTCCATACTTCTTGTAATACATGAATCTGAGAAATTTATTTTTTATGGGTTCGATACTACTAATATATATCTCTTGATAAGGACTCCAAACAACTGCACAATACTCAAGTCTACTTCTCACCAGGGCCAGATACAGCATCTTGATTAAATTAATGTCTGTGAAGTGTCTGACATTCCTCATGATAAATCCTAGCATCTTATTTGAAATATTAAGGATGTAATTAATGTGATCTCTGAAGGTGAGAGTAGAGTCTATGTAGACACCCAAATCCTTAATCACATAAACTCTTTCAAGATGTTCATCTAATAATTTGTAGTCAGCAAAAATCTGTTGCTGTCTAGTGAAGACAATAAATTTACATTTCTCCACATTTAATGCCAGATTGTTTCTTTCACTCCAATCATTCAACCTGCCCAAATCCTCCTGTAACATCTGAGAGTCCTGATCATCCTGTATAGTTCGATAAATTTTAACATCATCTGCATAAATGAGACAATTACTGTTTTTAATACACTCTGGAATGTCATTAATAAGTAAAAGGAACAAAAGAGGCCCAAGATTACTCCCCTGGGGCACACCTGAACCACTCGTGAAACATTTTGATCTAATATTATTGAAAATACACAAAGAATAAACGCTGACTAAGGTATGAGTGAAAGAAGGCAACCATTTCGGATGTGAAACCAAAGGCAAACATTTTCTGCAGAAGGATTTTGTGGTCTACCTTATCAAAAGGTATTTTACGCAACCTCTTGCTGAGGTACTGCACATGGACCACCCAACTCAACTTGTGGTCGAATATTATGCCAAGATATTTGTGAGTTAATACTTGTTCTATCTCAGGACAGTGACAGTCATTGGAGAATGGGTCACCACATGAATTCATCCTGAGCACCATGGGCCCGGGGCTATTACGAAGGAATATAGGTAGACACTTGGATTTCGAAATATTAATTGACAACACATTGTTGTCGAACCAATTTTTTAGTTTAACGAGATCAGAGGAAGCATTATTGAATGTTTCAGTCCATGTGCAGCCTGTAGACACAAGTGCCGTGTCATCGGTAAAGAGGAATAATTGACCATGTACGTGCAACCTGGATATGTTATTGATGTAAATGTGAAAAAGTAGAGGGCCCAAGGTACTCCCCTGTACCACTCCATAATCAACTGCAATAGAATCACTGTCTGTTTCAAGGATATGTGTTAAAAATGTGAAGTCGATTGATACAAATGTCCTCTAGTTTTAGAACAATATATGAAAAAATCATACTTGAGGAAATACTTAGTATGGAAGAGCTTTTCAAAGATAATATACTTTCAGAAGTTTCATTCTGACTCTCTGGAGTCTAATTTTTTTCGTTTCAACAGACTCCTAGAGAGAATTTCATACAAAAACAAAATAGGCCAAACACTGGAGCTCAAAATAGGCCTTCTCAGTGTATTGTATAGGATGACAATTCCATAAATGTTCGAATTTCACTTACACATTTTGCATCTACTACATTCAAGTCAAAATGTGATACCTATACGTACAAGGTACACATAACTTTGTTTGAAGTCTAAGGCCCAGTTGCACAAAAACTGGTTATAAAAAAAATTATCTTGATTAATTTCACGAGAACCAATTAGAGAAAGCTTTTTCGAAAAAAAGGCTTCTCTGATTGGTTCTCGTGAAATTAATCACATTGAATTTTAACTGGCTTCTGTGCAACTAGTACTAAACTCGTCAATAACAAAGGATTATTCTGCTACTTTAGCTATCACAAACTTATAGCTATTATAATATTCAACATCGCCAAAATAATTTTATAGTCGACAATAAACAAAGTATTACCCTGATTCGGTGTGATAGCACGAAAAGGCCGTTTCCGAGGCCATTTGAGCAGGTATTTCAGCAGAAACGAATGCGAAGCTCAATTAAAACTAACACAGTGGGTTGGCAGAGAGCCATCTAACCAAACAAGCACAGCGAGTGGAGTGTGGCGGGGCTCAGATAAATATCCTGTCTGTCTTTGTTTCTACTACAGGGCTCTTTGTTTATTTTGCGCGGAAGCAGTTGTCCAAATCACTGTGAGAACAGTTGCAAGTGTCAAAACCTCGGTAACTATTAACACAATGGATAAAACTTCCAGGAGATAATATTTATACACTTGACTATACAGTACTTGATGGGAGTTCAGTTTATTCATTCACTCCTGCTACTAGTTGGGAATTTTTTCTTGTAGAGTTGAACATTGCATTTGTCCAAATGAAACCTTTACTTACATAACTTGCTTTTATATCTTTGAAAAGGCTAGGGGGAGAGTAAGAGGAAGTTCTGTATTCGAGCCATTATTATGTAGTCACCAATTATTGTGAATATAATTCTCCTCCTCCAATGGATTCACTCATAACAGTACTCACTGATCATTGATAAAATAATAGGTAAATCTGACTGAGAATTGTACGTTTAGTGAAACGAAGCTTTTACTTTTCATAGTTTCCATGCTATTGATCTTTGGACTTTGCCTAGGTAGGGAGTCCTACCCTCGAGATTATCATTATGGGAGATATAGTTCTCTTCAGATACTGAGTCACCAAAAAAGACTATTCCGAATTCTGCAGCACTACTAATTGTATTTGTTTTAGGTTTTCCATTTATGAAATTTTTTTCTCTACTGAAATACAATCTTAATCTTCTCTTCGTAATGATGTGAAAGAAAAATAGTATTGATTATGCTTTACAATTTTGAAAAAAATAAGAGGAACAAGTTTAACATAGAATTGCTAGGTGCTGATCTACAATCGTATCTAAAGGTACGTTTTGATTTGATTGATAATATTATGATGATCTCATATAGAGTGCGGCATCAAAACTTCCTTTTTTTAATGCTTACTGTTCAGTTAGTTGATGACATAGCGGAATGCTAGTTTTCACTCTCTAGAGTGTTGGTTTTAAAGTTTTGTTCTTGCACAGTTCAGTCGCCATTATGCGTTGGAACAGCGAGGAGCGTGCGTTCGCCGTTGAGGCCTACTTTTGGAGTGGCAGCTCAGTGGTTGCAGCACACAGCGCTTTTCGGAATCAGTCCAATTTAGCCCCGTTAGCTCGTTTTCCAGGCCGGAAATCAATTGTTTTGTGGATTACTACATTTGAAAAACGGATAGTTCATCAAAACGAAGATCTAAATTTCCACGGCCCATTGGATCACGTGAAAACATTGAGACAGTGAGAGCTTCAATATGTTGTAATCTCCAGGGCGATCAGCACGCAAATATGCGTCTGTCCTTGGATTTTCCGATCGTTCTGTGAGGAGAATTCTTCACGAAGACCTTCATTTTTATCTATACGAAATGGATACATAACAGTACTCACTGATCATTGATGAAATAATAGGTAAATCTGACTGAGAATTGTACGTTTAGTGAAACGAAGTTTTTACTTTTCATAGTTTTCATGCTGAAGAAATCTTTGGACTTTGCCTAGGTAGGACATCAGTTCTATCCTTGAGATTATCATTATGGGAGATATAGTTTTCTTCAGATACTGAGTCACCAGAAAAGATTTTTCAGAACTCTGCAGCACTACTAATTGTATTTTGTTCTAGATTCACTATTTATGACACTTTCCTCTACCATAATACAAATTTCATCTTCATTATGTAATCAAAGTGATGTGAGAGAAAAAATATATTGATTAGACAATGTTCCACAATTTTGAAAAACTAAAAGAGGAAAAACTTCACATACAATATTGCTAGGTGATGATCTATAATCGTATCTTAAGCTACGTTTAGATTTGATTGATAATATTCTTAGGATGATATTCGGAGGTCGTCCAAGAAAAAAATGGTCCGATTATAAATACGAAGAGGTTCGGAACAGGCAATAATGCCTCAACCATGAGAGGAAGAAGAAGAAGATATTCTGAGGATCCAAATTTCTCGTGACGTCAGATGGTTGACCATTGAATTTGCAATTTTCTTCCAAACAATGTAAGAGCAGTTCTCAATATCAGTGGCTGATAGACAAAAATAGAATTTGAAAGTTTGATTCAATACATATGAGTAGAAGTTGATTATCAAAATTGAATTCATCACAAACTCCTTGATTCAACTTTATAAAATCCATCATAATCCATTTCATTTGAATGGCAAAAAACTGAGTTTCTCATCCAGTTTCAACTTCACATAAATTTCATAGCTATGAATTAAGACAAGTTCCAAGTCAGCAAAAATTATGATCTATTACAAAGCAGTCTCCAAATTAAACTGGAATTGCAGTGAAAGAAGTAGCTCATCAGTTTTCCCGGGCGGAACTCCAGCCAGAAGTTTACTGTCACCATAATCCCTCAGTTTATGTAGTTGGGCAAACATCGGTCCAATCCCCCCCTCCCCCTCACTATTTCGCCTAGGACGAGTGACGACGCTACGGCAACAGAATAACATGCACGATTCTCTTCCTCAGGTGGAGGTATTTACTTTTGTTTACTACGTTTTTTACTACTACTGTACATCTGCTATAACTCCACGAGCGGCAGAAGAATCCCTTTTATTTTCTAGCCTGCCAACACAGCTAGAGCCGGAGCTGACTGGGGCTGAAGCTGAGGCTCAGTCAAGCTTTTCCTTTCCTCTGTAGCTTTGCCCTGGTTCCTCACAAACAACTACTGCACAAGATATTTCTTTCTCAAGGAACTCTTCACTTGGAAATTATACATTTTCCCTGCAGAAGAAATCTAAGAACTTATTGAATGGAAATGCTTCAATCAATAGAATGTTATCCCAAATCATAGAAACTGCCTGCTATTCCTAAAAGATAGAATCTTGCCCATCACTGGAGAACTGAGAGCATGTTTAATACTCCACTTATGCGACGGTGGAAAACAATACATTTTTTCTGAACATAAAAGAAACAGTGACGTTTTTTCCTAAACTAACAGTAATGTATGTGTCTAATTCACGAATAGTAGTTTGTTTCTGTTAACTAAACTGACCAAGAAATCTCTAATATTGTTCTTGTTAAACAAAAAAGTCAACAAGTCTTCAATTTCATGTTGCCTATCACGTAGAGTTAGCAACTTCAAAATGTTGATTAAGTTTGTAGAGTGGATATTGATGTTGTGGAACTTTCCCATAATTGGAAAGACTTGAGATATTGTCAAAGAATCAACTTTATCAATTTTTATAAAAATAAAGTGGATTTTTTTGACAATATCTCAAGTCTCTTCAATTATTTTCAAAATGTTGCCTATCACGTGAGAAAGACAGAGTTAGGCATGTCTTATGCAATACTAGCATACAGTCCTTGCTGTCGATATTTATTCAGATGATAATAGGAAGGTAAAATATAACTACCTGCGATAACATTCAACAGGGAGACATATAGATTTTTCTATTCAAGGTGTAGCCTCATATTCTTGTTTTTAGACATAAGACAAATATTTCACGGATGATCACCTCTTGAACGTAAGTTTCAGTTAATATTTCAAGTTTTAATAATCACTTTTCTATGATTCGAAATCGATCCAAAACATCACTTAATTCACTATTCAAGATGTTATTGATCTTGACGGTAAGAAATCATAGTACATAGATTAAAGATAATATATCAGTTTCCGAGATGTCAAAGATAGAAATTTAGTAAAGATAATTATTGAACATGTTCAAAGATAATACACTTTTCCAAATTATATCGTTCTTGACGGTTAGAAATCTATACTATAGATTGAATCTAGATTATGAAATCAAGGGAGCGAACATAACGAAAGTGATTAATTTATCCTTAACGAATTTATCCTCACCGTACCTTAGAAGTATTGGTCGAAGCCCTTGTGCTCGAAGTCATTAACAGGAGAAGGTGATAAGGTGATTTGTGGTAGATTAATTTAAAGATTCAGAATAATATTGATTTCACCATTCCAGAAGGCATGACAAAAGTTACAGGGGGAGAATTAGATGCGGATTTTTGCACTACAATTGCTGGATTTGAGGGATTCATCCGTTTAGTATTTTATTATGCTGGTAAATAGATTAGTTGAATTACTGTTATTGAGAAGGCTTTACACAACGTGGAGGGGCAATTTCCGATTGTTCAATAGAAGTTCAATAGAATAGACCTAAGTCTTTTTCAAGGGAGTCAATGGCATGGGATGTCCTAATGTTAATGACTGTCATAACTGGGTTTTGAGTTAAATTTCTTTCGAATCTGACGTCATTCTCTTTTCATCATTGTCGTCAAACTTTCGAACTATTGTTCTAAACAAATTATTTATTCCTCAAAATAAAATAGTAGATGAGGGAAGTCACATCAATATTGAAAAAAGAGGGAGTTGCTGATCAGCTGGGAGTGTCGTGTTTCTCAGGACAACAACGAAATGGAATGAGTCTTTGATGTAAGAGGATAGATAGGCATATCTCTCATCGTTTTCTAGGTATGAGCTCTCGAAGGTGTCACATTTGAAGAAAACCCCTTCCGGCTCCGATTATTTAATCTTTTTGGCCTTATAACTTTTCAACAATTGATTGAAAAAATCCGTACTAATCATGAACTCATAGAACATCATATTCTCTTCAATTTAATGTATTATTCCATTATTTGTAAGCTTTAGTTTTGTATTCAACAAAAACTTCCGAAAGACACTTATTGTTTGAGATATACGCAAAAAAATCAAAATAATATGGTACTTTCAAACCATTCCCACCCCCTTAACACAGGGGTTAGGAGTGAGGACTTATGATATGTTTACCCCCTTACTATTCTTAGAAGAACTGCGGGGTCGAAAATTGTGTTCCAGACTTTTCCCTCTATACCTTATTTGAGCATTCATTGCCTGGACTAGACGGAAAAGTTTCAAAAATGCTACGATATCATCGAATACCTATATTTTTTCTGGTTATGCAGACTTGTTTTAATTAAAATGAAAGAGGCCGAGATTTCGGGCAGGTTCAGGCCATCTAATGACAGGACTGGTTCTCAGCCAAAAAGGAGTAATTTTATTTGGAAAATCAGATTCCATAAGCATTGGCCAATAAGTTTCCAAAGCACCAAACAATAATATGTCTTGCATTTCCGCCGATAGTGATATTAGAATTCAACCGAATGAAAAGAGAATAATTGAAACATGAATTCGGTTGCTATGAGACGAATCAATGAAACTACGCCATCGACTTCAGTAGAAGAATGTTTATGACTTCAATTCTTGATGAGTTTTCCATCATACTATCTTGAAGAACATGTTATAAATATGATTGCTACATGTTTTAGTAGAAATCTTATTCCAAAAAGATTTTGTAACAACAAGATAAGTTTCGACTGAAAGAGATCTACATTAGTTCAGAATATCCTACCCTTAGTTTATTGAGCGATAAAAAACTGTTTTTTTTTATTCAGTAACGGCGACTCAATTTGAAAATGGAGAAGTTGATGAATCATTATCAATCCATCAATAAGTTTTTGTGAATTTCTCTATTCATAAAGGAATATACTTTGGAGAATCAAGTTCAAATGTGAAAAGAAATTTCTAAAATACGAGATTCAAGACAGGAAGGATGGAGAATTATGACTGAAAGTTGAATAACTCGATTAATTAGAAGTTCTCCAAGATTGCTCCGCTTGAAAATATAAAGGGAGACAGTTTCAAAGTTTCTTGATTAAACCAGCTCGAATATGAGCAACATTTTTTTCAAATCATTTTTTGGAGAGGGTTTCAAGAATCATGTGTGTATAAAGCTGAGTAGTAGATTTATATTTTTGAGAAAGGATACATACACATAATATTATATCATATACATAGTATGGATCACCCCCATATTAGCAAGAATTTGTTAATTCCAAACTTCCAAACGTTTTTATCACGAAGGATGCGCTACAAAGATGTTAGATGATGATGATGATGATGATGATGATGATGATGATGATGATGATGATGATGATGATGATGTAGATAATAATGATGTTTCAAACAGTTTTGAACTGAGGCTACTCAGTTTTTTCAACATTTTTAACTATACGAAAACTTCGAATAATAAATCATGAGAGATGTCACAGTGTAACGGTGAAACGAGAGACACGTATTATTTTAGATTGAAATAAAGCTATAATAAATCATGAAAGATGTCACAGTGTCACGGTGAAACGAGAGACAAGTATTATCTTAGATTGACATAAAGCTACTTGTGCATAGGAAAGTTTGAAACAACTCAATCGAAGTCGAATTATTAGGTCACCCACTTGACTAAAAATCGTTATTGAGAATACCTGAAAATACCTTTTTGATAGCTATGATAATTGACATATGAATCAATGCTCATCCATCACTCCGCAAGAACATAACGATTAACGCTAAAGATTCATTCACAATTTCGTTGCATTCACATACATTTTATAATATGCATTAATATCGATTTTAGTATTTGATTAGTTTGTAGATTAATATGTGTATTAACATTAGATTTTAGTGTCGATATTCAACTGCATGATGTTTTCGTTTTGCTGTGTTGAATAAATAAAATATTCTATTCTATTATCAGAATAAAATCATTCTACAGGAAACATTTAAGTATACAAGGACTCAATAATAGTAAATTGTGTAATAGTAATAAATAATGAACAAAATAGTGGCTGGTGATAACACTCACCTAGGATCCGGAGATGGACTGGACAGGCGTAAGGGTTGTGAGCAGGTTGCCTGTCGGACGCTTACTGAGGGTTTGTTCGGCGCTCAAAATCATCCCTTGCGCACTCCAAACCACCCCTTACACTCTCCCCCCTCCATCACCACAATAAACTTGTGACAGCATCCCAACTCCAATGCAGTCGCATCCATCATAATGACACAAGTGCTCCGCTGCCACAGAACCGTACTCCACGATAATTGATAACGGACATGCAACTGTTAACTGATGATCACCATGCAGTAGCACAAAGATGCACGATGCAGTTCACTGCAAACAAATCAAAAATGCAATTTTGTAAACGATTATTTCATGATTTATCGCAGGAATAATTAATTACTCGTTACAAATAGCATCTAAGTGTAATTTAATGTTTGATAATGGTCGAACAGTCGGTCATGGCGTGGTTTGACAGAAGAGAGTCAATTAATCATGATTGTGCTTGTGAATCACAGGAACTGGTATCAACAATACTTTATGTATTCTGTCTCATTTGGGTTTGGATTAGGAGTTAATAATTCTGACCATCTACAGATGTGGAATAACAAGTTGATCCCTATACTCTGTACAAAATTACTTTTGACTTTGAGGAAATGGAGGGAGATCAGCCAATTACAGTGATGGATAGAGCCATAGGAAGAAGCGCATTTGACAATTTGTCGATTAGAGTGAGTCGACTGAATGCTTTCAGAGAGGAAACTCCGTAAGTTCAACATGAGCGCTTGAATACTCACTAGAAATTTGAGAATGCTGGCCGGTTCAAAACGGCAACATCGCCGCCGTTGTATCCCAACCTCTGTATGCCTTCTCTGCTGCGCATGACCCTCCCAAGTAAAATGTAGTATTTTGTACGGAGTAATAGTTCCTAGTTGTGGGCGGACGTTGAAGGAAGCCAACTGCGCATGCCTGACTTTTGTATTCCTAATTAATGTATGGCTTGCTGTGGCTTCTCAGTATACAAATCAGTAGTGTTCTCTACTCCGTGTCATCACTGTCTCAAAACATTAAATTCCGACTTATATTGATCATAGTACCATAGAGAAATATATAGCATAAGAAGATATCTCATGATATAGCCAGGGCTCTCCAACCTACGGCCCGCGGGCCACATCCGGTCCGTGGATGGATTTTGTCCGGCCCGCCGAGAGTTATTGCAACAGTTGTTTTTTAAATATATATCTATAGACATTTTTGACAACAACTGTGAGTTCAGTGCTCTTCTCTTACTAGCCACTCCATTTCTTAATGAGTGTAAAATTAGCTGTAAACAAGCAGCGATCAATCATTGCGAGATATTTGCAAATTGTCTGCACGCACTGTACATGTCTCTGTGTATGTGCGCGCGAACTGTCTGTTTCTAAATGGGCGGACATTTCAAGTGGAAAACAAATGCAATCTTCTCACTAAAAATAAGTATTCTCTTTTAGCTTGGTAACTTTTTGTGAATTCGTGTATTGTCAAGTTGTCTTATTACTATTTAAAAAAACGTATTATTTTGTTCAACTTGCTAAATTCATGCATTGTCAACTTCTCTTATGACCTTTTTACACTCAATAAATTGGACTTTGTATCAAAATGAAATGAATTGGTATGTTTATTCCTGTGTTTTAATTAAACCTACTTAAAACTCCTCATATTATTTTAATGGGAATATAATAATTTTACACCCCCCCCCCCAATCCCCCGTGTCGTGTGTGTCCCCACAAGTCAAATTCCACGTACATCCTTGTTATTGGCCCTCTAAGCCTCCCAAGAGTTAACAATGTGGCCCTTGGATACACACTGCAGGGGGAGACCCCTGCAGGGCGTTCATCTTCATGTTCCGAATTTCACTGTTACTCAAGCCGATAGTCCTAGTACAGTGGCTCTTTTTCGTGAAGCTATCTGAAGCTGGTAGTTTCTCATACTGTGCCGTTCGTACACTCTCAAACGCCAGCAAGTAATGAGAAGACTTGAACGGTCTTCAAGAACAATATTCTCCTCAGCTTCGCTTCAAGCCAACTAGTTTGCTAGTACAAGGAGCTAGTTCGATAACAACTGATACAACTGAACAACTGATAAACTAGCCAGCGAGTAGTCAAAGGGGTCGTCACTTGTTAGGTTATGATGAAGGCTCATTCCACACCGCAGTCATTAATTTAACGTAACATTACACTCCAGACTTATTAATCGCGTGCGTTATTGTTACAAAAAAGAAATATGGAGTGATATTCAGACCATAGTAACCCTGTCTAAACAGACTGTGAGTGACATCTATGGTATGTTCGTGAAAGAGCCTTAATTTTTCTATTTATTATGCTATAGAATAGGAAAAGCTGGTCTGCAATTGAAACTAGTCTTAGGCTCTATAGTGAGGTCCACATTATAATGGCAGTGTACGATTGACAATACTGTTGCTGTCCTTTTCTATCATACAACAAAACAGATAGCACTATCTCTCTCTCGCTTTGCAATGTTGTCCATTTGCCAGAATATTTTATATTTACTTTTGACAGTGACTGTACAAAACTGAACAAACCATATTCTCTGCCGCCATTTTTTTTCTTCATTCTATCAAAATACTTGACTATACAAGTCGTATAATTGATTTGAAATGTATTTTTGAAACAATGAAATAATTTTCAAACACTACCTTATGAGAAACACAAATAAAAATACCTGAAATAACATTTAAAAGTTGATAACTAACCATTCTTGACTTCATCCATGCTTCAGTTAGCCTACCCGTATAGGTTAGACCTACTCGTACCGGTATAAATAATATTGAAAAGTTATTTCAGAATTAATCCATTGAAATTACTTATTTTTATATAGGATTTCTATTTTTCTATTATTTTGAAGGAAATTGGAATAGAATACCTACCAAAAAACTCAATTTCTGTTGTTTTGAAAATTCAGATTGTTGTATCACAGCTTTTTAAATTAGCCGCCATTCCAGGTTTGTATAAAAATGAAAATCTGATCTCAGTCATGAAAGCAAATTTTTTAATCAAATTATGAAAAAATATATTTTCTTGATCAATTTGACATTAATTTGATTATTTTATCAAGGAAATGATAATTATTATTAGATTAAAATTTAATGGGATGGATTGAGTAACAGCTGTGTACAGTCAATGGCAAAATGGAGAGACTTAGCAATGTTTTTCTCCTATCTTTCTTCACTGCCATTATAACGTGGACCTCACTATATGGAAATTCAATAACGAAAGCCTGAATTTATTTATTGAATTTGGCGATTGATAATTTGACATCTTGAAAGATGTTCGTGATGTACAAGAAGCAGGTCTTCTGTACATGATATACTGGCAGGTGAAGGATGTACAGGAGGCATTTTGGTAGACCTAACAACGAAGAATGAAGGAAACAAGATAATCACAGTGATTAAGATAAACATTATCCGAATAGAACGTTTCAGGAGCAATAGATTTTAACACTTATAAAACTACATAGTTTTTAATATAAAAAATGTTCAATGCAGGTATGTTTTCTAGGTTTACTGAGGCGAGCTGATACTACCAGCTGACCACGTGTTATATCTGATGCCGTTTCACGTTCAATACTTGACAGCTACTTTGCATCAACGTCATGAGAGCAATCAGAACGCGTCAGTGCACATCCGTGCTTCGCGACACGACGTGATATCAAGTTAGCTCAGCTCATCTATATTCATTGACAGAGCTACGAAAATAATCGCCACCCTTTCTGTGTTCTCTCACACTCCGCCTTCTCATCCTAGCTCACACACTCCTTCTCTCTCTCTCTCTCACTCACTCACTCTCAATTTCTCTATTGTTTTATGTCTCTCTTCACACATACTCTCTCATTCTTTCATCTTTCTCTGTGTCTGTCACTCACCGCAAAAAGCAATTTAAGATTCGAGCGTTGTTTTTGAAACGTGTCTCGCTCCAGCATAAACATTGGCTGTGACCAGCGACCAGCTCAGTCAAAGTTGGCTTATATTGTGCGGCTGAGCCCCTAGGTGCACAAAGTCACCGTAGAAAGTACCATGAAACACCTTACATTTGACTTAATTTGTGGGGAAAAGCGTCATTCTTCATTGTTGTGGTTTACTCTGCATTGTAGTAATTGATCAAATTGGAGGGAAATTTCATTCTAGAAAATATTAATTAATGGATTCATTATAATCAAACTATCAAGTATTATATTCATGCACTCATTTTGGACAGAGAAGTTAGTATTCTCGGCATTTATGCTTCTCGAAAAAGAAAGTAAAACGCTTCAAAACTCCGTGATGTTTTTGCATTATACGGCATCGCAACTCTTTTATGAATAGTTTTCTCTTGTTCAATAATAATATTTCACATTTCATAGAATTTTCAGACCATTATTAGTGCGCAATAAAGAAGTTCGAGTGCTGTTATCGACAATGTTCCACATTTCTCAAAGGCCAATTTATGGTGAAAAATCAATAATCTTCAATAACATAGGCCTACTTGATGTTTTTTTGTTATAACTACAATTATTATTCTTTTCAACTAACATATTCATAAAATTCATATTATGGCTTATTATATAATATAGTTTCACAGATACTGGTGAAAAATCACCAAAAATCTACAAACATCTACATTTCAGAGTACAGTATTGCATATTTGCTCATTATAGTACTCTTGAAACAATACTACAGGGGCTCCAGGAGCTGTATCAATGCAATATTTGATAAAACCAGTGACGAAATAGGAAGGAGCTAAGAATAAAACCGATTTGATTGACTAGCCATAAGTTATCTTCACTTACTCTCCCATAATCAGCAGTTGAAATGCTGCTAAAGCATTCATTTTCAGCTCTTTCTTACTAAAGTTTAAATATTCACTAGGGTTATTTTTGTTATTTTATTTTTGTCTTTTACTAGAGTTATTCATGTGGAATTACAATATTCTTCGAAATTCCACAATAATAATTGTGAGGTGTTATTTTCGGTTCATCATCAACTATTTCAAACTTTAATTGATGCTTTGCTGTCTCTGCTTACTTACATTCTTGAAGGTTACTTAAATTCTATCTGTAAGGTATGTTTGAACATAGCCTGAATTTGAAATAGAAGTTCTGTGTAAATGCTTGTTCTCACTCTTGGAAAGTGATTAGAAACTAACAAGTTAAAGCTAACCGTTTTTTTTTTAAGTCAGCAGGGCAGTAAGCTCCCTGATTGGCTAATTTTCAGCTGATTGGGTTGGCATTTAGGAATCAGGTGATAATCAGCCAATCAGAGAGCTTTTTGCCTTGCCGACTCTATCACAGTCTGAAAACGACAGAAAAACCGCTTCGTATGGCTTGGTCCTTCAAGCAATCATTGTAATGCC
This sequence comes from Nilaparvata lugens, assembly GCF_014356525.2. Lineage (NCBI taxonomy): Eukaryota > Metazoa > Arthropoda > Insecta > Hemiptera > Delphacidae > Nilaparvata > Nilaparvata lugens. Next base: position 75,266,268 of record NC_052505.1, on the reverse strand, counting down.
ATGACGATGTCTAGATTGCAGGCATGCCATTTGGCGCTGGTTGTGCAAGCAGAGCTCTGAGCTGCTTCCATGAGTTTAAATACAAAGACCAAATATACGAGCGACCGTCAATAGCGAATTGAATGTTTAGTTGTGCCACGCTCTGCTCTGCGATCAGTGAGCGAGTACTCCTTGTTTTGATAAGCGACGCCGAGTACGTCGCTAGTAAATTGGGAATCTGGAAAGTACCCCCTTCTCGCCCCTCCTGAATCACCCCCTCCCCATCCTCATTGTTATCATCATCCGTCTTCTCGTTCACCTACTTCCACAACCCCTTCGCTACCATCTAATCCTCCACTCATCCTCAACTCCCTCTCACCTTCATCAGACTCCTCCAATCTCATAATTCTTCTTATTTCAGTTTCCTCTTTCGTTCCGGTGTTCCCTATCACCCTTTTTCCTGCTCCATTAGTTCCATTCTCCTTTACTTCATCTTTCTTCCTCATTTTTTATAAAATTCCTTCATCTAGAATTCGTTTTCCTCCCCTACCTGCTACTCGTTTTCTCTTTATTTTATAGGTTCGCCCTCTACTTCTCTCCTTTATTATTTTTCAGACATTTACTGCACTACTATTTATACGCTATTTATTCTATTTACGCTATTTATATTTACGCCAATTATTCCCTATTCATACGCTTAATCTTCCTCCATATCCTTCTCCTCATTTCATCCCCCTAAACTTCTAATTTCTCCATTCATTTCCCACCTACGCCTTCCTATTCGTTTTACCCTTCTTTTCCATCCTCTGCTGTCCTCTATCCTTTTCTTTCATCCACCAATACTTCTCTTCCCACTCTTCATCATCATCATCATCCTTCTGCACCTACCAAATCCCTTCTCCGTCTTTTTTTCTTCTCCTTCCTATTCTTTTCTCCTCTTGACTCTTAAATTATTGTTCTTCTGTTTTTAGTTATCCCATTTCTTATCTTTCTTCACCTCCATCTCTTTCTCTGGCTTTTTTCTCTCATTATCTTTCTTCCTTCTTTTCAATTCTCCCTCTCCTCATTCTCTGCAATCTTCTATTCTCCTCTTATCCTTCTCCTTATCTTCTTCCCTTCTGCTTCTTCTTCGTCTTTTCTTTCTTATTCTCCTCCTTCTCTCCACTTTCTTTTTCCCCTTCTCATTATCCTCCTTTTTATTTTTTCCCATCAACTTCTCCTACTCTTCCTCCCTTCTGCTCCGTCTTCTTCTTCTCTTTCTCCTTCTTTTATTCTTCTCCTTCCTTCCTCAACCTCTCCTTCCTCTTCCACTCCTTCCTCTTCCTCTCCTTCCTCTTTTTCTCCTTCCTCTTCCTCTTTTCTTCTTCCTCTTCCCCTCCTTGCACTCCCACTACTTCTGCTCCTCCAGCATCACATCTTGCAGTGGCCATGATCGTCCCAGCTCGTGCTATGCGGCTTCATCCACGCGCATCGAACAATGTTTGTATTCACTACTCCCTGATTAGCCCTACATCTCATTCAACTCGCTGCCTCCCTATCAAACTGATACAAATCATCAAAAGCAATACAGTTCTATATTGAAAGGGAATAGTAATATTGAAAACATTCATCAGTAATGTTCAACAATAATTATCACTACAATCTCTTTATTATTTAGTCCTTTATTCATATGAATAGTCTAGTCCTATCATGCATTAATGATGTGAGTGATTTGGTGTTTAAATAGTGCTAAACCGGAAAACCAATGCACCTGGATATTCATGACAATAAGACAATCAGACCTAGATATTCAGACAATGAATATAAGTATGCTAGGTAAATTGCTGAGAACTATGCTTTTCGTATGTAGGGCTCTTTGAAATTGTCAAAATTTTCCAATGGAATCGATGAAAAATCATGTGTTTTAAGATGCATTTGAATTTTAAGATTCTGTAAGTAAAAATGCATTCGGCTAGCTTCACACGCTTTCGGTTCGGTTCGTTTTCGGTTCGGTTCGGCTCGTTACCGAAAACGACTGAGACTTTCATACATGTCAGGTTTTAATTCGTACGGTTCTTATTAGGTATTTTCTTCTCAAACACAGCTGTGTTTGGATTTTCACAGTTCATACTGGTATATTTTAATATAACAGTTGGTGTCAAATTGTAAAATGTTATTTCTTGAACAACAAAGTTTTTAAGCTAATTAAAAATAAAATTGTGAATTATTTTAATAGTTTATTTTTGATTATGTTAATTTTGGAAGTTCAGAGAGATTATTTTTTTTTAATTGAAAATTCGTTCCTTGTTTTGACACATGGTATAAAAAACTTCATCTCTTCTCTCCATTAATGAAATCATGTAATATTCGTGGAAAAAAAATAATAATTCTCCTCAAGTTTTAATTTATATCTTTCATATTTTTATAGCAAACTATTCATTGAGAAAAAATGTTTCTGTGAACTAACAGAAATGAATTGACCATATGATTTTGACTTGGAAAATTTTGAAACAGTTATCACGATATCAGGTTAAAATAAAAACAAAAAAGGCAAGCGTGTGTTTGCTTTGTTTTTTCCTTTTTCCCTAGTAACGAGTTCGAATATAATGAAACCCATCCGTGTCGAGGGGGCGTTCGGTGCTATGCCGTTGCTATTCGGTACCGAATTCAAACCGAATCATCGTTTCACACTTATCGGAGTTTGCCGAAAACGAAACGAACCGAACCGAACCGAAAGTGTGTGAAAGAAGCCTCTCGCTAGCAACGAATTGAAACCTGATGGTATTTATTAGTCAAGTGGGCTTTCGGTTCTATGCGGTTTCTATTCGGTACCGAATTCAAACCGAATTACCGTTTCACACTTATCGGAATTTGCCGAAAACGAAACGAACCGAATGAGTGTGAAACTAGCCTGCAGTGATTCAACCCATAGAATCTTAAAATTTGATTCCATTGTTTTAGTATGAATCAGCGATCTCTTCTGATGCAATGAAGACTGAATTTTGTCAAATAATAATTCACTGGCGTTCAACTACAGTCTGATGTAAAATCATGCAATAATTACTGTACGTGAAATACACAATAATATCAGTGTATTAGAGATGTTATTCAACCATGCTGAAACATAAAGAAAGCCGCAAAACGAGCATAAGTTGTAGCGAGGTTGCAATTAAGAAGTGGAGCCATCCGGAAGATGAGTGTTACAAATGGAATGGCTGATATGGCTGCTAGCTGCCTTTATGCGTTTTGAAGCAGATTGGACCATGAAATCCAAAAACCCACAGCGTGCTTGAAGCAATTGGAAAGATTCCATGTGTGAACCTTAATGAGCGGTGCTCGAATGTGAAACTTAGTTCACAAGGATCATCCAGATCTCATGTTGAATTCCGCTTTAACATCATCTTTTCTTCAACACAGCTAGAGTGCTCATGAAATCTTTTTCTCGTTGCATTCATATCTACCAAGCTGGTTTCTTATCAATTCCCATAACCCCTCCTCTACACTTCGTGTTCTGGTTTCTCCCCCTACAAGAAGAGAAAATGAATTCTCGGTTTTATTTTCTTCCTGACTTTTTGAAGTTTTTCTTTGGAGAATAAGAACTGTTGTTTCAAGTATTAAAACTTGGCTTTCACGCCACTGGGCTTTCTTTCACGTTATATTTTCTTAGACCATGTAGAAGAGAAAGTTGAGTCCTAAGAGCTCTAGCTAGTCAATTCATTATAGAATTCTGTGAAAATGGACCCAACTAACTTGTACAATAAAATAAACATAGCCATGTTATTTCTAATTAGGTACCTATCCACTCTATCGATAATTTAGTATTTCGAAGATATGAATTGAATTATTTATTGAATAATTCAAATTGGTAGAACGAACTATGAAAATACGAACCTCTACTGGTATACTATATCATATTTCAGTTGAATAATTCATCATGAAAAACTGATAAGGGATTACATGATAAAAATTTATGGTATATTATGTTGAAGTTCACCTAGTAATGTATTCCAACAATTTTATATTGAGGTGAACTCTTTAACATAGAGTTAGAATTACACTGTATTGGTTCAAATGATATAGTCTTCGTGGTATGATTCTTCTTGAAGAATGCAGCGCTGTCTTCCATGAAATGTGTATAGATGAGAAGATTTCAGTTGATTCTATATTTTTTTAATATCTGTTGACACGTGTCCCCGTTGAATCTACAGAACAGATTTACAGAACAGAATTTCCAATAACAACCCCTCAGAGTGCATATAGGCCGATAATAGGACTGTTACAGCAATAACCTGATATTCTTATCCACAGCAAACCTATCGAATTCCCAATAATATTCTGTGTTGAACTCTACGTTATTCCCACTCACCATCAACCAAAATGATGGAAATGACAATCTAAATATGAGCTTCATAATGTAATCCACGATAGGCCACAGGAATGAACTTTCTACTCCTCTCCACACCACGAGCCAGCCCTATTTCATTCACTTAATTTACATGAAATGCGAGCTCTGTAACAAATTGCAGTTTATGTTGTTCAGTATTTTGCATTGAATCATATTCTATATCTCGTGCGTACTGATGATTTATATTAAGCCTACAACAAATGCAGATGTGCCTCCAAATAATTGCAAATAATAATAATAATACGTTGTTGGAGTGAAAGACAATTTGTTTCAATAGCATTGAATGAAATAGAAAGAGGAATAGAGGAAGAGAGAGGATGTGAGAAGAGGAGATATGGAACAAATAAAAATATGTGAAGCAGAGAGAGAGAGAATGGGAGAAAAATGAAATAGAGAAGTTAAACATCCTTGTTGAATGAATAAGCAAAGGAGAGAAATTTAATATGAAAGAGAGAGAGAGAGAAGGATCCAACCCCAAAGAAGGGGAAGTGAGACAAAATATGAGATATGGATAGTGAGACAGTTAGGAATGATGTATTACAAGACCCCCTCTGACAGTTTGGTACTGAGGCATAAACAGCATTGACAAAGAGCTTACTCAACATGCTGAACGATGAACTAGTATTATATGTAGCATGCTTTAAACGGTGAGAATATATAGGAACAGAACAGTAGTTATTCTCCAGTGGTGTGGACTGATGTTCACCAACCAAAGCGCGTCGTCAACTAATTTACGATCACAATAAATTTCCGTGTATCATACTCACTATGAGACCTAACCGACGTGCCATACGACAAAACAGGGATTCAGTTTTGTGATAGGTACATCGAAATGATTGTGCTTACAATAAGTGTAAACTTTAGATTAACAGATGAAATGATTATTGTATCTGCACTTGCATTGATAGCATATTATAATGATAAGTACAAGAATACATAGTTTTTTCTCAATTCTGCGAACTGACTTTAACAGGATCTTACAGGATTACAGTCAGCTCGTACTGACTTCCATTGGATTGCACTAGCACAAAAAGTTCTGAATGAAAGACTCACAAAAAAGTAAGCTAATAGATACATGGTGACCCAATGCAACACTGCCATCACCATGAGTACATTTTGATATCGTAGTTCTTCGTAGCTTAAGCTCATTTCTAAGCTTGATATTTTGCCTCGCTGAGACATCATGATTAATACACAGGTTTTAAAGTGATAGACGTTTTCATACACAAACGTTGAACTTCAAAACTTCAACGTTAAGCGTTAGACGTCTGAAGCCGTGGCTTACATGCAGTATTAATATTAAGATAATAACTAGAGAACTCGCTAGAGAACCCACTTCATGGGTTGAAGAACTCGCTCATGAACTTTTTCGCTCCGATCATGAACGTTACGCGAGATGTTACGCAAGGGTTCGCTTCAGGTACTATTAATCTCAGAGGAACTCAACTTGTAATTATACAGTGTTTGTGAGAATTATTATGGAAACAGCTAAATATATATTTTACAAGTATGATATTACAGTAGTAGGCTCCATGGGAATCCTATTCTAATGAAAAAAACTTTCTGTCGCATCAAAACTTTTGGCCGTCATATGGATCCAACTTCATTTTGAATGCAACTTCATACTTCAAATGAGAAGGTGGTCATGTGTGCAGTAACTATATCACTATATTTGGGTAATATAGTTACTGTAGTCATGATATACATGATTCCGATATAGAATTGAAAGGAAAATTAAAGGCGGAACCCGCACATCGATGTCTCAAACCGTTTCAATTATCTCAACATTTGAAGGTACTGATAAATTATACAAAAATTAAATGAATGAGTACGGTACCTATACGTTGTATAACATAGAGTTAATGAGCACTAACAATAGTAGCTTCTACTCACATTTTAACAATTCGAACCAGGCAGACAGACGTTAACGGAAGCGAGTTAATATAGAACTCATAAATTAATGTTGTGTATTATTCATTTATCTGAAATCATGTGTCTGAGCATAAAATCTGTCTGTCTGACAACTGCCAAATTATAGCATCAGCTTCTTTAAATGGAAACATAACAAAAATAGCTTGCAAATAACTCCAGCTGACTTGATAGATGATAAAATTTATAATTTCAACTTTTTCTTATGCACTTTCAATGTTATTTCTATATCCTGCAAAAGGACGAAGGAGTGAGTCAATTTTGTTGTCCTACGAACTTGACCTGTAAAAAAGTTCGAAGAATTCGTGTTCAAAATTTGAAGCTGATTGATCAATTCTCTCTAAAGTTCTTGTCGAACATACTAACAAACAGAAAACGACTTTGGGCTCTAGTAAGTCGGAAGTGAGAACGTCGCTAACGCTTGTTCAATTATATCACATTAAAAATGTACTGCATCTTTATAACTCGTTGCGAAAAGTACAAGGCGTCCAATTCTCTTCGCTGACGTTTGTATGCAAGTGGGTACATGTGTGTACTGGATTTACTGTAATACGTACGAGTAGGCAGCAGCTGAGTTAGAATTGGAATCAACAGACGTTCCTCGACAATGGTTGATTGGTAAACTTAGCTGTATTGGATAGCTTCACTATCATAAAAATCTGGTGTGGTACACTCACACAACTTTCATTGCTCATTGAACTGTAAGCCTCATTCTTAGACGAGAATAATTTAGGGGAATAACATAATGACGATTGGCGGCAAAATATTTGCAACTACGATCAGACTACTGTATATGTGAATTATATATATAATTGTTTTCAGAGTACTTTTTCCTTTGTGTAAATTGTGAAATTCGATTATTTTTTAAAAGTCGTCAAAACAGCTGTTCTACAGATGAAATATCTCGACTATGAGTGTGTTCTTTTTATAAACTGCTCTACCTACCTACCTCATGCACGAGGAGGTAACAAAGTCCGTTTCTCAAGGATGGGGTGGACCTCCCATCAGTTTCCCAGGAAAAAGACTCATGCCAGTTGATAGAACTGATAAATAACTATACAGGGTATGAATATGAAAAAAATCGGTCAAGTAATTTTTGAGAAAATCGTGAAAAACATGGTTTTTTAGTAATTATCAGCCATTTTTCTCAAGAATATTACGGAGCTCCTGCAACTTTCCCAAAAATGAGACTCATGTCAGTTGATAGGGCTTATAAATAGCTAGCTATCCATGGTATAAATTTGAAGAAAATCGTTGAAGCTGTTTTAGAAAAAACCGTGAAAAACATGTTTTTTTAGTCATTATCCGCCTTTTTTCACAAGAATATTACGGAGCTCCTGGAATTTTCCCAGAAATGAGACTCATGTCAGTTGATAGGGCTTATGAATAGCTATCTATGGTATACATTTGAAGAAAATCGTTGAAGCCGTTTTAGAGAAAACCGTGAAAAACATGGTTTTTTTAGTCATTATCCGCCATTTTTCTCAAGAATATTACGGAGCTCCTGGAATTTTCCCAGAAATAAGACTCATGTCAGTTGATAGTGCTTATAAATAGCTATCCATGGTATAAATTTGAAGAAAATCGTTGAAGCCGTTTTAGAGAAAACCGTGAAAAACATGTTTTTTTAGTCATTATCCGCCATTTTTCTCAAGAATATTACGGAGCTCCTGGAATTTTCCCAGAAATGAGACTCATGTCAGTTGATAGGGCTTATAAATAGCTATCCATGGTATACATTTGAAGAAAATCGTTGAAGCTGTTTTCGGCGAGTAAACCGTGAAAAACATGTTTATTGAATGAAAAAGACTAAGAAATTGTCAAAAAACCACTGATTTAATAATAATTAGAATGACCGGTTTCGGTTATTACACCATTGTCAATCTCTGATAAACCATCTCTGAGTTTATCAGAGATTGACAATGGTGTAATAACCAAACCGGTCATTCTAATTATTATTAAATCAGTGGTTTTTTGACAATTTCTTAGTCTTTTTCATTCAATATGAATAATTACCACAATATCAACTTCTCAACTACACAAAAAAAAGAAAAACATGTTTTTTTAGTCATTATCCGCCATTTTTCTCAAGAATATTAAGGAGCTCCTGGAATTTTCCCAGAAATGAGACTCATGTCAGTTGATAGGACTTATAAATAGCTATCTATGGTGTATACATTTGAAGAAAATCGTTAGAGCCGTTTTCGATAAAAACGTGAAGAACATGGTTTTCTAGTAATCATCCGCCATTTTTTCCGCCATCTTGAATTGAATTTTATTGGATTTCTTATTGTCGGATCCTTATGGTATAAGGACCTTAAGTTTAAAATTTCAAGGCAATCGGTTAATTAGGAATGGACTTATCGTGTTCACAGACATACACACATACACACACACACACACACACACACATACACACACAGACCAACACCCAAAAATCATGTTTTTGGACTCAGGGGACCTTGAAACGTATAGAAAACTTGAAATTAGGGTACCTTAATTTTTTTTGGAAAGCAATACTTTCCTTACCTATGGTAGTAGGGCAAGGAAAGTAAAAATCAAACTCGTTTGTATCAATTCTGAAGAGCATTTACCTCAATTTTCCAATTGGGTGTTGCTCATCCCTCTAAGAATGATGAATAAAATAATAACATTTAATGGATGGAGTAAAATAAAACAACTTGGCATTCTAACTCAGTGAGACAACATGATTAATACACAGGCTTTGAAGTGATAAGAGATGAGTACCAGCACCCAGACAGCATCTCACACATTAGTATCATCTTCCTTCCTCCTCCTATCCACCAACTCCATTTGCCCACCCCTTTCCACGTCTTGAGACCGTAAAGTGATAATTCTCTGTCTCCTGGTTGGATGTTGGTAGACAGACTCCACTTCAACGTTCCTCTTAATGGAAATGGGTCACAGTAAAACCAGAGCAATAATCTCAAGACATTCTTGATTATGTAGACCACTTATAATTACGTATTCTACTTTGATTTACTGACATTAGAATAGGGACAACATTACTTGCGTTATGAAAGGCCTGATTTACTATGCTGGGTTATCTAAAGCACCGCTCAACAATAAGAGTACAGTCGGTAGCTTCTTGTAAAAATTATTGAAAATTAACATCTTGTATAAATGGCGGAGATACATTTTATCTTTTTTTTATTGATGTCCATGGTTTAAAAGTGAACAACATAATGTGAAATTGATAAAAAGAGCCAGGTTTATAGTATACTGTATTTCTCACTTTTATATTCTCCTTCAATTTCCGAAAAACCTCTCTTAACGTCAATTTTTATATTCCGAAGCTATACTTTACTCAAGATTAATGTCCACAATATGGATTCCATACTTATCATTTTGGGTCTAATTCCATTCACTCACTTAGATGATTCTTGTATCTACTTAACTTACCACTATTGTATTATTAGTAGGTCACCCGTGCTCCGCAAGGATCTAATTAAAAACTTGACAAACTCAAAAATTGACGTACTGGAATCTTGAAGATTTTAAAATAGGCATATAACCATCCTCGGTAAGTTAAGAATCTATCCGCAAAATTTCACGTTAATCAGTCTAGTATTTCATACTTGACGATGCGTCATTCGTGAATTTCCTATCCCGTACGTGTATGAGCCAGTCCTTTCCTTTATTATATCACAGATGACATCTCCTCAGGGTACTACTGTGTAGAGCCTGTGGAGTGTGAAGAAATTCAGGCGCGAGTCAAGAAATTAGTCTAGACAAAAATGAATGATTGTTGGTGGTTCAGGAAACGTATATCAAACCAGGAATCCAACCAGCAACCAGGTGTTTCTCTACTCAGTCAGCCTCTGCCTGATAAATTTGCTCTTTTACCTCATTGCGCACCAAGTTTAGAAATGAAAAACAAAACAGCAGAATTTGCCGAAAGCAAATAATTGTGTTTGACATGACCCGCAGTGGCGAATGTACCTACGCACCGTCCTAGATGACACATACATATTCTGTGAGTAAATAGAGGGGCCATTTACAGCAGGTAGGTGGCCGGTCGGTCACAAAGCTTTCCACATCCAATCAAAATTAGCTCAACTCACAGCTGCAGGTGCAGTTCTGTCTGCCGCTTTGAAATCACAGTCCTGCACTATTATTGAGGGACACAACATGCAAATGACAGACAATAGAAGCGAGCCGAAATAAATTATAGACTATACAACTCTCTGCGCTGCAGTCATACTCCAATCAATAAAATGTCATTCAATGAACCGTGAATCGAAATGTTATGATCGCATGCATCGATATTTGCTCAGTACAATAGTTATGTCATTTATAGACGTTTCCAACACACCAATGTATATTCCAATTCATTGAATTGAAATTTGTAATTGTTGTAAAACACATTAAATGAATATTGCAAAAATGTAATTCAGTATTTGAGAAAATAATAGATTAAATCAAAGTACCTGGAATACAATTTATACATTACATGTATTGATACATACATTTTACTCGTATTCTAGGTACATTGGGATAAATCTTGTGTAGGGATTTCGAAGATCCAACCTCTCTAAAACATTGGTATTTTCATAGCCTTACTCTGAATAACAAAATATCCCTTGCTACTCCAAATTGGCCTTTCACTAAAATAGTGAGATTGACGTTTTGAAATCTGTGCATTTTATAGGAGTAAGTTTCCCTTTCCACTGCCTTCTATAGTAGATACGACTATAGATAGACTAAAGCGACCAAGATATAATCTTAAAACCTAAATCTCGCTATGGAAGTGGTTTTGTATTGTCCAACTATTCTACAATATTTATCTTACTCCCACTATAAATTCAACCATCACTGTACTCTCATGAATCACTCTACTATACTATTAATTAACTAATAGGCAAAGATTTGATCAAAACCTTAGTGAAATAGCTTCAACTCTATCTCAGGCTCGAATAGGGAAAATCTTGGGCCTAGCTTCCAAGAGCATTAATATTTGTAGATAACAGATTATTGCTTTAATAGTCTCACACTATCGATTATTGCTACGTTTAGTCCTAATGATTGTTCAAAGCGGACGGTAGTTATCGTCGAACATACTATCGCCAAAATCCTTGAATCTAAACCAAGAGTATAAGTTGAATGAGTTGAGTTCACTCTCAACTAAACCAAACACTTTACACTCTAAACTCTACAATCAGATTTACTCCTAATTATGTTGTATGTACTGCAAATATTATTTTAATAGTTATTTGTGCAACTAGTGCGCAAAGTGACAGTTTGCTGCACCGAAAGAAACGTTTACACCCGAGCCGTAGGCGAGGATGGAATGGCTTCTTGAGTGCAGCAGAGGAACTTTGCTCACGTATTTCACATTTAACTTTTCCTACAGTTGTTACTATTGAATAAGTGGTTGATTATGGGTAAAATGATGGCTGAAATCCATCAAATGTTTGTGTGTGTGTGTGTGTGTGATGCTGTTATTAATAGCAACCTTAATTCATTTAAAAATTAATAATCCAATTGAAAATTCTCAGCCATGGTTATCATTTTGTTCATTCAAGAATCAGAAAAAATACAGATAAAACAAAAAATTCGCATTCAAAATACACGCCAACAGCTGATTGGGATGGCTGCAAGATGGCTGAACCGACAAGCGCGCGACCTAGTGGGAAGAATCGTACCTAAGTTTGTTTCATCCAGCTAAAAAGTACTGAAACAGGATTCAGAAATTTAGACTTTTTCTCAAATTACCGAGAAAAATGCTCAAAGTAAACTGAAAAATAACATAGACAACAGAGAATATTTATTGTAGTATTCTTATGTTTTTTTATTATTTTTATTTATATGGATATCGAACGGTAATAATTTAACCTCAAAATTCGAATTTTATAATGTATATTTGCTACTTTTCTCACTGCTTGCAGTTGAAATAATAATTATCAATAGAAAAGAACTATTATTTATTATTAAATGATGAGAATTCGTAAATTATGATTATTTAATTATGATTTAGATTAACATTATTCTTGTTTTGGATTTCAAGATTGGGATTTTATCATAAATGTAGGGTAGCCATTGAAATGATTCTTATCTAAATCTAACCACAGTCATTGTTACCAACTTAATTTTTGTTTCGTGCATTAATCCTCCATATAACCCACCAGCTATTTTGTGTTGCCATGTTGCAAATCTGGAGTACGCAAAATAAAGTAATACTTTGCGCACTAGAGCGGAAAAGTGATTCTTTGCGTTCTGTAATCAGTGCTGGAATGGTCACTTTTCAAGGTAACTGTAGGAAAAATAATTATCGTTCTAAAACCAATATTTTTAGCACAAAATTCATCGACATGAGATGGTATTGAGATGCTTAGGAAAACAGAAGGCCCATCTCGGTAAAAGACGAATTTGTTTAGTGTTTTGCTGGATACGTCGTTAATCATTGGTAAAGGAAAAGCATTTCATTATTATGAATCTGGAGCACTCTCAGAACTAGAAATAAAGCTAATCCGCTGTTAAGGACTTACAAGCCAATGCCTTATGACCTGTTTTAGTGCCATCCTAGGTACCTGAAACGGCCATATAACAGCTGTATTTAGACTACAACCCCGATGCCATATAATGTCACATCACAACGAGTTATAGCAGCGCTGGTTGGAAACACGAGTACCTTACTCATAAATACTCATCTCTCTCTTTTATCACATGTGATTAAACTGTCGACCAGATTACACTTCATCCCTATTGCTTTTGCGGGGCACCCTTTATCTTATAGTATAATGTTGAGATTAGAGTTATTGACAAGGAATATGTGAGCTGGTGGAGCTTGTAATCAAACATAGTCTATGTTGTCCATGATTTTGAAATTGAAATTAGTATACGAGAGTGCAGTTCGAGAAGGGACATATCAGTCATGAGAATATTTTGAAAGTTCAAGCGACCATAATACCGTAGTAGAAATCACTAATTGATACATTGTAATTAACAATGTATTGTATGGTACTCAATTCAATAAAACTTAATATGTTGTATGGTTTTTATCTGTATCAGTTGACAGGAGATTTTTATTCTTTGGTTGAAACAGTTCATTTCAACTTTAATATGAACAGCAGTTGAAGTTGGTAAGACTTTTTTATATTGATTTAAATTCTATACTTTTCTGTCCTTCAGAATTTAACTATCATTTATGTGAATTTATTTCAGTTGAACATTATGTTGAGTTCCATATTATTATGTATAGTATTTATTCATACTTATTTGTATTTCTCGTCTACTAATCAATTTCTTTAGAGTTTGGCTATCCATCATATCATAATCTACTCATCAACTATTTGAAAGATGGAATCGTTTCTAATCGATTTGATACAACGAGGCAAATGTTAAGCTGTATTGTAAGTAGTAGAGCAGCATGAAGTCACTTAATAAATTAAGGATGTCTAGCACATATTACTTCGATTCAGTTTTTTCATAGAAATTTAACACTTGAAATCTCCGAATCTCATCTCAATATTACGGGGAAGAGATATCATCTCAATATCTCTTATTATGTACATTGGACACTCAATTGAAGATTAGAGAAAGAATTAATTCCCTCGAAAATAAAAAGAACCAGTCATAAAAATTGCTATGTTCGCTGGTAAAATACGTTTTAGGTTACGTAGGTCTATATATCTGTATAAACAGTGATTCAATATTAGTGTTAGGCTATTTTAGAGTCAACCGTAATGTGCGCAGATACTGTTAATATGTTGGTCAGCATAGGAAAGATAGGAGGGAGGCTTGATAGCCCCGGGCAGAGAATACAGCACTCTAGAGATACGCGGGCGTTATTTAATTTTCCTGTAGAGAAGCACGATTTTCTTCATTAGATTAGAGAAGGGAGCGAGAGTGACTCCTGTTACAGCTTTAAAATGGGGAAGAGGTGCCGCTTCACTGCCTTAGGTCATAATTAAAATCCATAGTCAACTCGCACATACTTCCTCAAGTTTAGCAGCTTACTGGTGTACCGTGCTTCAAACAAACGCGTGATCTACAATGAAAAATGTGCTCATAATAATGATGAAGGGAGGAAGCTTACGAATGGCAAGTAATAGAGAGAGGAAAAGAAAGGATGAGAGGAGGAGCAGTGTGGAAATGAGAGATAAGAAAGAACAGATGATTCAAATGAAAATATTATAAAATTGGATGAAAAATCTCAACAAATTAGGAAAATAATTGTTTGGAGAATAATTAGGAGAATGTTTTTGTAACATTTTATTGTATTTCATTTGTTTTGTAATTCTTTGTTATTTTGTTTTGTCTTGTTTTGTGTGTTTTAATGAATTGAAAAATTGAAAATAATGGAGAATGATTCTTAATGAATTTCAACAATCCGTGGAAATTAGATTTATTGAAGTGACGAAGAAATAATAAATTGCTTTCACAAGAAGAGAGTGAAAAGCAAGAAAATTATGCAAAGAAGATACTTAATCGACTCCAGCTAAAAATAGCGTGCAGATTGTGCAGATTCGTTGGTACGGCTGAGTTCGAAAATAAATATTTGTTTCCAATTTGCAAAGGTTGAATTGATAAGAAAAGAGTTCCAATACGGGCGTGATAGATGCATTAATTTGAATCCAGGGGTTGTCCAAAAATGAGCTTTAGTTGAAATGATAATCAATTAAATTCTGTATTAGGAATGATGATGTAGAAATTTGATGTGAAATCTGATGTAGAAATTTTCCATCATGAAACAAGAACACAATATATTTAAATAAAATAAAAATTCTGAAAACTAAGGGAAGTAATTGGTGCCCACAGGGAGGGGGTGAGGATGCAGCCTTGCGTCCTTGGAATTCTTGAGGTGGGGGGTTCATCAAACGACTGACGACCTTTTTGGTGGGTGGGGGGTTGAGTTGGTACTAAAATTTGGGATATTCAGAGGGAGTGCGTCAGTGGCTTAGGAGGGAGGTTGGTCACCCCTGTAATATGGAAGATGAATAATGGTATTCTGATCATTTTGATAATTTTTACTATATCTGCTTGATATTGGAAAACTATAGCGGGGATGGGTGGAACATTAAAAAGGAATGGTGTATTTGAAAAGCATTTCTTTTTCAACAACATCAGAAAACCTATAGTTTCAAATCTGATCTACCTTTTCACAACCTGAATTTACTGTACATGATCTACTATAAACTATGACTGAAAATGATATCTCTATAGATACTGTAACTAACACTTGAATAAGATCGTGAAGTAAGTCTATCAGATCAGATTTGATTAGCACAATACTTGTAATGTTATTATCTCTTGTTTAGAATATCAAGGTACAAGCGATATCAATCACA
Organism: Nilaparvata lugens; assembly: GCF_014356525.2. Taxonomy (NCBI): domain Eukaryota; kingdom Metazoa; phylum Arthropoda; class Insecta; order Hemiptera; family Delphacidae; genus Nilaparvata; species Nilaparvata lugens. The sequence goes on along the minus strand of NC_052505.1, from coordinate 75,250,665 downwards.
TGTAATAGACTGTGATACCATCTATGTTAGTAGGGAACATCATTGAATCCTTTACATCAGTGATTTTGAAATGCAGTGAATGCAAGCACGGCACTACCACTACATGGCAGATGGCATTATACGAGTGCACAGAGAAGTAAGGTAGAGTCAGTTACAGTAACAGCGTGTTTGTGTTGGCAAGTGCGAGTGCAATAGCCGGAGGCAAGCTCAGTCGACATGATTAGTGAATTCAGTATGAAATCAACATCCGCCAGCTATCACCCAACACAGCCCTTGTTAACCGCTCGCTTTTTCTCTGCACATACATATTCCACCTTAGTTAAAGCTCGATTATTCAGCTTATCTGAGCCTGACATACTGTGGGTCAATGAGTTACATTGCACTGGTTACGGCGAATTTTTAATGAGTAGGCTATCATCATTCTTTATTACTAGTAATATTGGTAATTCGAGAACTGTTAGCTTTTTATTATTCTCATGTTTATCCATTTTTAATTTGTGAACTGAGTTCATTTCTCATTATAAGTAGAACATACAAAAAGGCAACAGTCGATATTTTTTCATTACCTCTGTTTTCCATTCTGATTTTGTGGTGCGTTTTTTATGATCGTATTATTTATGTTCTACATTGCTTTTTCAAGTTTATCTACATTCGAAGTAAAATAGTATAGTTATTTATTAGTACATTCAATATTGTAGAACGAGGTAGCCGATAGGCTCGCTTCGTTTGTCCTAATCGCCAAACCAGTTATAGGGCCTATGTAGGATCGATGACCGGAACTTTGGGACTAACTAGGAAAAAGAAGAATCTTGGGACCAAGTCTGGGGTCTCTACCTGCGAGGTGATTAGCAAACAATAGTCGGCCCTTTCAAAAGGTTCACACGCTTCTGTCACTAAATGAAAATCATTTCATTTAGATTTTAAATAGATTCATTTTTAATTTTTAGAAATAGCTCTGTGTACTGAGTAGATTCATTAGAGTGGAAATTAATATTTTCCTGATTAAGTAGCGGAAATAATTGTTCAACTTTGAAATCTTGAAACTGACTTGCTAATGTGTTCAACGTCTTTGTGTTGAAGAACAATGTTCAGCCACCTGTTGGAAATACCTGATCCTACTACCTGCAAAGACCCATCTTCTCTTATGTCGGAACCCTTAGTCCCAATAAGTATTGGTCCCGAAAAGTATTGGTCCCGAAAAGTACTGGTCCCAAAAAGTACTGGTCCCAAAGTTCGTTGCACCTGTGAGATCACCCAACAGAAATCAGCTATAACGCCTAGCTCTCCTGTGTATTCAAATTTTCAATACGGGTTAATATTTCATGTAGAAGTAAAACAAAACTTCATGATCCTTAGTTCTTGAAAAACGCTAGTTATCATAGTTTTTGAAAAATGCTGATTTTGGGCGTAATGTGGGCGGAAAGTGGATCACCACTCATCATCCCTATCATGTCTTTATTAAGAAAATGTTCTGCGCAAGTGGAAAACATTTTTTCTCTACAAAACGTAGGTACTAAATGGGGGAGGATCAATCAAAACTCCAAGGATCCAAGGCTTTTTCATAGCACACTTATTCCAAGATAACATTTTTATGATACCTAATATATTATAAATTGTGTTCTACGCTGTTGTCGTAGACGGAAACACAATGAAATCGCTGGAAAACAATGGAAAAATAATCATTTGAAATCTCATACGGAAAAATTGCCAAAAGCCTTTCAACACACGCTTCCAATTCTAGAAAGAGTAGGTACCTTATTTGACTTGATAGGCGTCATTATTTACTCTCCAGTAATAAAGTACGATTTCTCAAATAGTTAGCGAGAATTACACAAGATCTTTCATTTTGTTCATAGTCAAGATATCAACCAGTGATTTGATTCATAATAATTCTGACCTCATAATAAAATAAGGATGCCCCTTATTTTATTTATTAACTCGCCTACTCAAACAATACACAGTTTTGCTCTTCTGTTTAGTTCAGTCTGTAGCAGAGGCCTAGCTCCTCAAATCTCTGTTTTAGAGTCGCACACGGCTGAGTAATGAATTTATTTGCACCTCTGAATGCTAAGTCGTGTTTTGTACATGGGAATAAACACAGTCATGCTAGTGCTCTACTGTTATTTTAACCAACTTTACCACTAAAGTGCTAATAATACAATTACCCAACTCCTCTTGGAAGCAGCCAAGTTTTGAGGCCTAATTCAGGGGTTGAAATATTTCGTGTTTTCATCATATTCCTTCTTACTTGAGTTGCCAAAATATGTTTGTTAATTTCATAGAATATCGGTTAATGGGCGCTTCAAACACCATGTGCTTCAGAGCATCAATACAATTTGAATCGTATTGGATTTTGGTATATTGTTATAAACAATCAGCATTACGGTAGCTCAATAAATCATCCCACCAGGCTACCGAATCCATGACTTTGGAAAGTAAACTTATTAATTTCAAGAATAAGTCTCATGGCTACTGAATATTCTCGGTGTGTGGTTTAATTACAACAAAATTTGTTTGATTTTGATTCGATTACAAAAATGACTTTGAATAGGGAGGTGATTGATATGCCTAATTATTACGATATATGCCAGCTTACAAGGTACGTAGTTGAGAATTCAGCAGATTCTTTTTCAATTCAACCTTACGCCTTCACTCTTCAATAGAAATTCAATCTACGCTAACTTGATGCAGGATCAAATCAAGCCATGGTGCATTTATTGTAATGTGTTGCGATTGGATCAGCTGATGGTTTAAACTCGAAATGTAATTGAACTTATATTGAGCATTAATACAAAGCTAATGACAGCTAGTGTAGAATTTATATTGAGCAAATTGTCATGCTGTTTGTGCCAAAACAATGAGTGTTTGCTGCTGAGTGTGGAACTGGACGACCTGGCCGAGTGGACTGAGGCGTTGCAAGTTTAGTCTGTTATCGCTGCGTCTGGTCGTGGTTTCGAATCAAGCCAACACCATTTTTAATTGATTATCTCATATAATGACACATGCATGAGAAAAATCTCAATGTGGGCATCATCCGGAAAAAGAACTGAGTCGTCCTTTTTAATGGAAAAACTTCATAAATACTTCGAAGTCTGTATTTAGCTTGAAATGAAAACGAACTAACATAAGAGTTACCAGTACTTGAGAATATAGTACAACGAACAACTTATAAATATTAAAAATCCTACTTTTGAAAAATTATTTATATTATTTTGTTAGACTTCATAAATAGGTACTGCCTTCGAAGTCTGCATTTAATTTGAAATGAAAACGAACTAACATAATAGTTACTTGAAAATATAGTATAACAACTTATAAATCTAAAAATCTTACTTTTGAAAAATGATTTATATTATTTTGTTCAATTTACACTAGATAATCAATAAGCTATATCTTTTCGTATCAAATCTAAGCCTAATGGATGGATCAATATCCAGAGAAAACTGCAAAATTTAAATAAGAAGAAAAGTATTATTGACCTCAAATTCCCAGGTTTGGCATCAATTACTATACTTGGATTAAATCACATAAAATAAAGTATAATGAATGTTATTCTATTCAAAATATTATAAGTGATCTATGCCTCTACATAAAATGCCTCTAAATATTTTATGATTCCTCATTTTATTGCCTCTATATTCCTCGGTGATAGTTCTAATAATACACTCTCGATATAAAACGAACCAATCGGGCAAAACTCCATTACCGGCCAAGTTGCTTTCACTAGTGGTGATGTGGATTATGCAAATAAAAACTGTGCTCCAGTGTCTAGTGCGGCACTGAGCATTCTTGCATCCCCAGAGGGTTACATGGCTACTGAGGATGGGTGTACGGGGGGGTACAACCCCTTCCACCAACCAGTTAAGTGAATGAAACGCCGCAAGAACCCCATCACCCCTATTCGCCTCTTTATTCCTAGAAACCCTTTGTTCTACGAGTCCTAAACACAGTTAAGAGGGTTGACCGCGTTACTTGATGAGAACTTCTCCACTACTACTACTCCAAAAGCAAAATTCTCAGCAGTCTCTTTTGTTCTGTGTCACGTCTGACGACGAATTGGAGGGAGATATTCTACTACCAGTAGTAGGAACTAACTCGGTAAAGCTCTCACCAGATTGACTAACAAGGCTGGGGGATAACTGAATGAAAGTAAATGAATTAGTTGAAAGTGTGTAGCCTATTGCTGTAACAATTTGGCTGGAGCTGGTGGAGAGATGGTGATCAATGATGATATATGGAAGCAGTCATTAGGCTAGAGTACAATTAGTTTACATGTCTAGCACTGTGACCAGATAATCATAGTTTAAACCTCACAGCCTATAAGAAGGGAGTGAAAAAAATTAATGGATTCTGGTACTCAGAAGGATGGTTGACATACTAAGATACGTTGCGGATGCGTAGAAACCATCAAAAAGTGGAGAAATTTAGAAAATTCTGAGCAAATTTCCAAATAATATTAAATAATTTTAAAAATAATAAAAAGGTAACGACATAAGAGAGGCTTTATGCAACATAAGCTTCGGAAGTTTACATCCTTTTGAGCATTCTTTATCGACAGAAAGGATGAAAGATAAGTAGTAATAATAGAAGGTTCCCGATTCCCTAATTATCCAAAAAGTTAAAGAAAAGGAGACACTATGCTGCGATGAGACGACGACATCTCAAATTGCAAACAACTTTCAAAACTTTCTCATTCCGTTCCGAAGTAACTCAGGTAATTTTGAGAAGAAACGTAGCAGCGCCATGGAAGTGAGGATGAGGAAGGTTCAGCATCTCATGACGCTTCACGAGTAATTCAATTTTAAAGCAAATTCAAAATTCTGAATATTTTCAAGGCAAAAGTTGAATTGAATTTGAACTGTCCTAGTAGACGTTGAACTATCTGGGGAAGTTGGAAGTGGAGTTGAGTAACTAGGCGAGTTGAAATCCGACACGTAATTCAGGCGACTTGAAGTTCAGAGATCTTCCAACAATTTATTCCAATCACTCAAGTGTCACCAGACTCAGACGCCAACTTACGAGAGCTTTCCGGTTCATTTTCGGCTTCTTGAAGTTGCTTTCGAGTTGGTTGCAACTTGCAATCTACAAAAGCTACTTGAAACTCCTCACAAAAGCTATTAAATGAACCAAGATTTAAAGCTCTGTAATGCATATAACGATAGCACGCAGTACCTTTCATCTCCTGAAAATCTCAGATGAAATGTACCAATACCTAAGGATTAAATTAAGATTGAAAGGAGTCAAAAGTTGAATAGACAAAACTGTCAAATTCAAGGAAATGTTTTTATCCATTGCAGGCCAGATTTCTGTACATTTCAAATTATTGGGTGACTAGACCTTACAATAACTTAGTTTAAAATTGAAATAATATACTGACAAGTTGCAATAATTTGAATCAATAGAATTACCTGGAACTAAATGAAGGATTTAGATGGAAGGAATCATCAATTTGGAAAGTTACGTCTTTGGCATAGATTTATCTAGAAAGCTGGCTTTTGTAAATAATATATATCGATATGAAAATTTCATCAACATAAAATGTATTTATTAATTTCGAATAAAGTATTTCATTAGGGCTACTTGAGTTGTTTAATTACCATAGTTGTTTAGTACCCTATTTATATTAGTAATTTCTATAATTTATTAATTTATATGAATAATTTGATTCATCTAAAATCTAAATAATTATCAGGGTGAAAGTTGTCGAGCTGCATTCATTGAATTCATTTGAGAGTTATCCACGAGAGAGTCTGTATCAAATATCATAGGCAAATCAAGCCTCCTAAAAATTGTAAATTTGTATAGAAATGGTCAATTTTGAACTATCTTCATAGTTAACATGAGAGCTTCTATTATTTTTTTAGAGAGTCTGCAATATTTTTTATATTTATGAGTACAACAATATCTAGAGGTAGATGTAGACATATATTATTCTCGGAAGGTTACTGGACTATTGTAAAATGATTTCATAAGGGGATTTTATTTTGTGAAAACTGAAGTGTAATAAATCTGCTACCACTTTTATCCCTCACAACTTTCTCGGAATTTTAACAGTTTCGAAATAAACCGCTAGAAATCGAACATTTTCTGCCACTATCCGGCTTTTCAAGCTATCTATTTTTTGCTTCTTATAGGTCTGATGATGTGTAAATAAAGTAAAAAGTGCATGAAGTTGCATGGACTCTTGATGTATGGGAAATATTTATTTATTTGAATAATACGCAACTCATGGTATTTTGTCTCAATGCCAATTTGGATTTTGTATGGGCTGGTCGAGAACCCTTATGGGGAATGCCTGTATGAATAGCGTATATAATTCACAGACCTCTTCTGAGGAAAATATCGTTTCATAATTTCAGAGGATTTTAATTTCAGTAATTATAAATGGAAAGAGACTACCAAGATTGGAACGTCACCTTAATGTTTAGTAGTTAGAGAAAAATTAAATTTTATACGTCAGGTCGCGGATGAGTTGTGGGGATAGAGAAATTTTCATGTTTAGAGCGAGTCATATTTTTGGGGGGAGTGCATCATTGATGTTGAGGGATGGGTATCCGTGCAACCAATTCTCCCCTTAATTCAGTTGTCACTTCCAATTCAATTCATCACAACTTCCAATCAGTGTGTGTTTTTTTTCAATTTTATTTATACTTTCTTTTGAAAATAGAAAATTACGTCACAATCTATATCATTTTTAGAACACATTTTCAAGGTTTTTCGTGATTTTTTTAAATATCATGAATAAGGATATTATTTCTAATTGAATAAATTAACATTTCCTTAATTTTTATGTAAGTATGTATTTTAGTTAAGTGCAGTAGAATATACTTATTTATTTTTTGTAAAGCTTTTTTGTATTTTGTTTCTTGGCAAATAAAATTATTCATTCATTCATTCTATCAATTACACCAGTGACAAACACTAACAAAAAGAAACTGTGGCATTGAAAATATTACTCGAATAATCATAATAGGTACGTAAAAGTACAGACAATAGCTTACAATATAAGAGTTAATCGAATACACTAAATTTTTGATCTGTCTGAGGTTGAGGGATGGAATTGGACAGAGATTGGAAGGTGAGTAATGAATAAGAAAGACACAGATCGAGCTACAAAATACAAGCAAAAGCAGATACAATATCTACAAACAACGTATTTATTTAAATTTATCAAAGCCTTGTTTTTATCCACCATGGATGCCATGACTACCACAGGAATATTCAACAGGACAATACAATTCAATAATCTACAACTATCTACACAGGAATATCACCGCTACGAATTACCTAGAAATTTATTCATAATTACCATCTAGACGATTTTAATCGGCAGTCACTGATTTGCTGGAATTTTCTGTTCATGGAAGGGTGTTTTCATTTTCATTCAATTTCACTTGACACCTGCTCTAGCCTTGTCGATTTGAATAGTTGTCCAAATGTGATCAAGTAGAGTGTTGCAATTAATGAACTGATTATAACGATAAAGATTCGTGCAACTTTTTGTGCAACCAGTCCATGTAATGCACTACCTTCGTGTAAACTCCAGGCTTGTTCGGCCTCCCACAGTTGTGTCCCCAACTGATCACTCCAAACAATGTGTAGCGACCTACACATCAACAAACAATGAATTGTCGTTACATCCGAAATAAAACTATTTTAATCGATTATCTAATAAAAGCATTATATTCTAATCACAGTCATAATATGCAAATATAGAATAGTAAATCAAGTAACTCTAATACCAATATACAGAGTGTTTACGAACTCCCTACGAATACTCTAAGGCATTGTTTCTGGGTAAAAAACATATCTAAATATCATATTTAAATTGTCCGGGAGTCTTCAGATACTCACACAGCGGCCATTTTGCTTTTTTAACATTTTTTCTAAATAATGGTTGAACATACGAAATCGAACTTTGCACAATCATTTAAAACAACTAGACAAAGCTACAAAGAAGTATGGTAATTTTTCAAATTCATAAAACAAAATGGCGGTCATTTAAAATTTTGTTTCTCAAATAACTCAAAAGCCATTGGTTCTACAGAAAATTACAAGAGTAACTTTTTTTAGTGAATTCAATTACCTATCGATTGGTACCTGATTTTTTTAAGATGTCAGGTACCAATCGATAGGTAATTGAATTTACTGAAAAAAGTTATTTGTAAAGTTTTTGTAAAACCATCCCTTTCTGAGTTATTTGAGAAACAAAATTTTGAATGGCCGCTATTTTGTTTTATGAATTTGGAAAATTACCATACTTTTTTGTAGCTTTGTCTAGTTGTTATAAATGATTGAGCAGAGTTTCAATTTCGTATGTTCAATCATTATTTAGAAAAAAGTAAATGAAAAAAGCAAGATGGCCGCTGTGTGAGTAACTGAAGACTTCCGGATAATTTATTCAAATATGATATTTAGATATGTTTTTTACCCAGGAACAATGCCCTAGAGCATTGGTAGGTAGTTCGTAAACACCATGTATACAAAGTGAGTCAGTCATATGTATGAGAACCCTTCAATAAATTGGAGAATGTTGTATATATAATTCTGTAACTTCCAGGATAAGTTATTGGTCAAATACTCTACCTTTTGACGTACAATTGAATTTCAACTCCTCATAAGGGGGTCACTTATGGGTTGTAACTCGAATATTTTAAATGTGAACACCCATTATGTGGTACAAAATTTTAAAGGCCTTTTTGAAACAATAAAGATTGCATTGACAAAAATGTTCTATGATACTTGTATCCAAAATGGTGGCTGATGGAAGTTTTAGTTTTTAAAGAAATGGGGGGTTGAAATTCAGTTGTACGTCAAAAGGTAGAGTATTTGACCAATAATTTATCCTGAAAGTTACAGAATTATATCTACAACAGTCTCCAATTTATTGAAGGGTTCCCTTACTTATGACTCACTCTGTATATATAAAATACCATATTACGTCACAATCACAGAATTTTTTAAACGCAATGTTTTTAACACAGATTACAGTATCTAATCAGTATATTAGTACAAACTAATATAACTTGGTATGAGTACATCATACCTTGTTCTTGACTACTGTACATTTAATTCATAAAATTAGTGCAGCAGTGACAATAATTAATTGAAGTTAAACAAGTGCTGAATGGTAGTTCGCAAACAAATTCTACCTATTTCTAACATGTAGGTTAAACAAAACTATCAAAACCACTGCATTCAATAAAGTTTTATTGCCATCTATTCATCTCAATTGTTTTTTTAAACGTATAATAAACCATAAAATAATAAAATTACAGTTAGGTCAATCAACCTAGGTTTCCATTCGAATTTGAATAAAATAAGTTATTTCGAAACTTATATTACACAATAATATAATATTAATTTACCTTTATGTTCACATGCAAAAGGACCGCCAGAGTCTCCCTGACAAGAGTCGGGTCCCCCCTCCAGACTGCCAGCGCAGAACATGCCAGCACTGATAGCATCTGATCCATACACGTAAGGAGCTGTGCATTCATCCTGCTTCAATATTGGCACCCATGTAGAACGCAATTGGTACGAGTATCCTGATAAAATAAACACACTTAGGCCTGATTTCTAGAACACTTGCACAGGCCGTTTGCACAGTGCTAGTTCAAACGATATTTCATTTTAAACTAGATTAAATCAATATCAAGTCTAGTTCGAGAAATTAGGCTCATTTTGAGTAAAAGCCACCTGGTGATTCAATTAGGTTTAAGTTTCCACTGTGCAAACCATCACCAACCACATTGTCCTCACATTGATATTTCGCACAATGACATAATTTCATGACATTATGTTCTATGAGAATCACCCGTTAGATGCACTTCATTTCAGTATTTCCTAGTGGAGAGGCGCGCTTAAGGACACCTCAAGGATCAAAATTTCAAACACTTATAACTTTTGACACAATGCTCAGATTTCATCGTACCACACTTCATTCTTATCGTCTCGTCAAGGCGATCCAAAATCATGCATCATAAGTCAAATTCGGTCGAAAAATGGAAAATTTATTGTTGAGTGTACTTAAGCCCATATTCAAATACCCAATTTCTATATTCTAAGCTATGTATCTCGGTAACCACTCATTATAAGAATCATTACTTGATCTTGAAATGTACAATAGAAGTTTCTCTTTCATATGCTGTGAACGATTCATGAAAAAATATGTTCGTAAAGCAAGATTTTATTGTTGAAAAAAATCCGGAAATTGTAGATATTTTTGTAATATTAAAGGTTTTGGCAGTTCTATGATAAAGAAAAGTGATTCAAGATGGATTTTAGGCAACTGAGCTCGTAGAGGATGAATTTATCTACAATTTGGAATCAATCGTGAGTTTCTATGATGGATCAGACTCGTTTTAGAAACTCTTGATCAACAGTAAAATCACGAAAAAAATGTTAAAAATGAAATCGCCATTTTTAAAATCTTCTGTAACTTTCGAATTGTATTGGAATCGAAAGTATTATTTATTGGAGTGGGTAGAGGGGGACAATTTTCACATCCTCACTAGCTTTGGAAATTTTATCAGAAGTATTTCACAAGACATGCAGCTTTGAATATAGAAATTGGCCATTTTTTGGGTATTTGAATATGGGCCTAAGTACACTCAACAATAAATTATGCATTTTTCGACCGAATTTGACTTATGATGCATGATTTTGGACCGCCTTATTCAGAATTTTATGATCTGATAAGAAGACGAGAGCAATTTTTTCTGTCCGATTACGATATTTGGCAGAAATAGCTGAAAACTGGGAAATGAGCCGAAAATACGAGGTTTTTGGGCCTCCTGTATCTAGTACAATGAAATTTTGCATGAAGAAATTGGTTCTGGACTTCTCATATGTACCCAAATAACTACAATATAAATTGCATGCACCAATGTATATATTCTCTTTTATTACTTTTCTAGTATTTATATATAATTTTTTTGTAATAATTTTTAATAATGTATTTCCTGTATTCATGAGTGCGTTTGGGCTGTTATGCCTGTTGCACTCCTAGATTTTTTGTAAGAATAAATAAATAAATAAATAAATAAATAATAAATAAATAAATAAATAAATAAATAAATAATAATAAATAAATAAATAATAAATAAATAAATAAATAATAAATAATAAATAAATAATAAATAAATAATAATAAATAAATAATAAATAAATAAATAAATAAATAAATAAATAAATAATAAATAAATAAATAAATAAATAAATAAATAAATAAATAAATAAATAAATAAATAAATAAATAAATAAATAAATAAATAAATAAATAAATAAATAAAGAGGTAAACATAGTGACTGGACTATATTAAATATATAGGTTTGATGGTTCATTATAATTAATAAGTGTTCTAGAAAAACCCGGGCCCTAGTACCCTAGTACAGTACTAGATAATACGAGCGTAGTTCAAAATTCTATTCTATTATAAAAAAACAAAATTTATTCAAATCAATATTGATTCAGAGTGTTCTATATTGTTTAAAACAATCCAAGATTCAGAAAATCTAGATTCATTGTGGTTAATATTCAAAGATCAAAAGGGACAATGATCGTCAGTACATGATACTCTAGTACAGAGCAAGAATTTCAGTAAAGTTAATTTCAGAGCTTTACCGAGCAGCATATTTCTGTATGTCTAGTTAGTTGTTGAGAATGAAAACATCGACGGGAGAAAGTGTGATTTTAAACCATGATTAATGGTTAAAATTGTCACTGTCACGCTTGAGTTGCGTACAGACTTGAGCGCCACGAACACGCGCATTTCACTTATCATCAGCTGATTATACCTTTATTTGTACAGCAACAGTAAGGCTGAACTCACACTACCTTGACTCAAATCGTAGGACTCCAGTCGAGGATACTCCAGTCTCTCGACCTTACGACTTTCTTGCTCATTGTCACTACTTCAGTTCCATTTTCAGTTTTCTAACTTTACTTTATTAAAAATATAAGATCTAAATCGTCACTACTTAGCATGTAACAAACTTTATAATAAATATCAAGAATATAAAATTATTGATAATTTATTTAGAAATTTGGGAGAGGAATAGCACAAGGTTACCTTATTTTTCCTCTCCCTATCATTTTGATAATGTACTTATTTGTATAAATGAATGAATATATTGTCTTATCTAATTCTTATTATTGTCTTATCTAAAATTATAAAACATCACTTTCATCAAACATAACCTCACTTTCATTGAAAATGCACGGTACTACGAAACTCAAGTCGAGGCTCGACCAACATGTCGAGTCGACGCTCGACCCAGTCTCACAGTCGCGAAGTCGCGGAGACTAGAATCGACTGGTCTGAGTGTCACCATTTGAGAACATTGTCTGCGTCGAGAAGAGACTAGAGTCGCAGTCTCTTCTCGACGCGAGTCGTGAGAATGTGAGTTGAGCCTTAGATGCAGATATAGTAAGCATAGCATCAGCTGATAAAAAATTTAATGCGCGTGTTCGTGGTGCTCAAGTCTGTACACACCTTTATATACCGATGTGCGCAAGGCTTATGTTTTCATTCATCAATTCGAGTTCGATTCTGAGTCCAAAAACATACAAACCATAAATACTGAATTTAGATGGATAAGAAAGGAGATGCACTTGCCTGAGCCATATGCTCCATTGGAGCCCCAGCCTGATATGGTGCAGTTGAGGCCAGGATGGTAGGAGACGGAGGGTGGAGGGAGGCAGATGGGTCTCACCCACGTGTTGAGCTGGAGGCCACGCCCCTTCAGCTTGATCAGCGCGATGTCGTTGTTCAGGTTGGGACCCTGGTTGAACTCCTCATGTATATAGATCTCTTCGATTTCGGCTTCCTGTTCAGTTCCTTCGTCAGCCTATAGCATCATATAGAAATTTATGTTGTTTTCCAAGACGAAACAATTATATAATAGCTTTGTTGTAGTCTAGACAACTATTTCTACGTCAATATTAAAAGAAAAAACATTTGATTTTTGATGAGAAATGAGGAATGCATTTCACTCCTGAGGAAGGAAGAGCTTCATGGAGATGAAGATACTCCTCAGGAGTGGAATGTATTTCTCATTCCTCATCAAAAAGTAATTTTTTTCAAATATTTACGCATAAACATAGTGTCTAGACCACAACAAAGTAATCATATTATAGAACTGACGTAGGCTGCTTTTTCAGGGATACTCAATAGTTTATTTTTTTAAAACTGTGCTATTTTTCATTGCAGTTTTGGTTATTGAAATATGTTATTTAAATGAAAAAATTAAAGTAACTTATTAGTTTATTCATTAAAAAATATAGATAAATAGAAATACAAATGTAAATGCATACCAAAAGGATACGTTATAGAGAGAAATAGGTAAGTTTATGATTTAATAAATCATATACTAAATTGATAAAATCATATCAAAAATCGTAAAATCGTAAAATATAACAAGGAGTACGTATAATATTATTTGAATCACGGTAAAAAATTTCAAGGAATAGGATTCTACAGATGGAAATAAATGAGAGATGGCATTTATTCAAATGCTAATGAATTTCGATTTTTTTCAAATAATTGTTGAATAAATAAAGCCAAGAGACCTGGCTGGTTTAGGTCTAGTGTCAGTTTTTAGATGACACCTGATCATTTCAAGGCCTCTTACATGGCTTCATTGGCTGACTGCTTTGAATATACGATTAATTTATATACGAATACTCATTGAATACGATTTTCTTTAAAAGATCGAAATTAGAGTACGACAAAGAATTGGGCGAAAAGATTCACTTTTGTGATAATATGACTCCATTCTAGTTAAATATTGTACAGTTTAGCTGTTATATTTATTAAAAATCACATTCTATCTCATTTTATAATCAGACAAATATATCCTAATTGGAAAATGTACAGAAAATTAAGATTGTTGAAATAGTTTAGATGATTCACCTCAGTATCATGATCGCCAACTCTGACATAGTAGTTATCTTTGGGATAGCTTCGCACACAGTGACCAGCTGTCAGAATATGAACCGAAGATATTATCACTGCTCCACACCAATGCACTGGTTTGAACGATATCCTAGCTCTAATACTAGCCTGCAACAAAATAGATCAATTGCATATATTGTTAATATCATTACTGTTATCTATAGTGAGGTCCACGTTATAATGACAGTATTTGATCTACTTTGGTTTTGCTATCATTCGACAAAGCCGGTGGTACTATCCTTTTCTAGGTCCACAATGATGCCAATTATGTTTTTGACAGCGTAGAGAATCGGTATAGCTATTCTTCTATCTTTATCCACTGCCATTATAACGTGGACCTCACTATAGAGTATAAGAAGTATTGTCAACAAGATCTATGATCGGTTCAGGGAGCCCAAATACGATTTAAAAAAATCATGAGAGTGCGCGTATGAGAGTGAATCTTGGAGCAGCAAAATCGATCCACAGTAGCCATCCAACACCTTTGTCATAAAATTAACTCAATAATCACATTTCGTAATTCAGTGTGAATTGAATTACGTTGAAATTGAGTGTAAATAGAATGGCATTGAGAACTGGTATTTACGAATCCAGCAATTAACAGCAGCGGATATGATTTAATAACTCTTTTATATGCACACAAGCACAAAATTTATATTATTATTGTCTCTTCTTTCGATGAATAAATTATAGTTATAATAAAAACTAAAGCATGTAGTTTGATCAATGTAGAACAAGGCTTTCGTATTCATCTGTTTCATCAAGCTAGATCTCAAGCATTTAATTGAAAACGTTCAATAATATAAGAAATCCTACAATAAACGTTTTACTTGACAAACAATAATGAGATCGTTTTAAAACTGAGAACACTGTAGGAATTGATAACAGCTCAGTTAGTGGTTAATTTCAAGATTGTTATAGTATTCTGATCAAAGCCACATTTATATTTTAGAATAGAAAAGATAACATTATTGGTCCAAAACGAACTACCTTGAAGAGGTTGCTTGACAAGATACCACTTATATAAATTGAGGTCTACTAATAGTTTGATTATTGATTTATCAATTAATAAAAACATCTAGGAGGCGAAATTTCTAACAATGATTAAATTTGTCAAGTATAATCTACTCTAATTAAGAGATGAAAGAAGTTGAGACTTGTGCAAAATATATAGGCCTACTTGTTTCCAAAGTACCGTATGCGAAATTGGAACTTTTCTATTCAAGGCCTTTTTCAACCATTTTTAACAAACGTTTTCTCATTGACTGAATATATTCAATGAGACAACCTTGCACAAGTTATTTAGATGTATCTATGTAAGTCTAGCATCAGGTATCTATCAGGTCTACCTATCTATCTATCTTGAACCTAAAATTATTGTGAAATTGAATTATCGACTTGCAAAAAAAGATATAGCAATTACACACAAGTTGGCCAAATCTTTGATATTTTAAGTCAGATACTTGTTTTATTCAGAGAATAACAATGAAATAGAGTGTTGCCAATTACCTGCCAAGGATGAGTTCCTTTCTGTGTTTCGAATCCGGCTACTACTTTGGCAGTGAAATCAGTGCTGAGCACATCCAAGTTGTCGTCGAGAGTGCCGCATTCTAGTGGCAGGATTTCACTCGCCACCAAATTATTGTCATCCGTACCTTTCACATTCGGCGCTTTACTCATGTGGACGTCCTATGGAGCAAAATCTAAATTGTGATCATATACCTTGTCTGACAGCACAAACATGTCCGCATAAATTTCAACCTGCATTTCAGCCGTATTATTCTTACAATAAAGAGAATTCGAGAAAAGTGAGTTCATCATAATGACATATTCCATGCCGTTTTCTAGTCTTAATTGACTTGATGTCACTTATTACAATAAATTGCTGTTATATTATTAAATAATAATAGATGTAATGATTATAAATAATAATTAATAAATAGATGATTTTATAATATTCATGTTTTTTTGTAAACTTATAAACCGTATCAGAGGCTAGAAAATAAGGTAGGAGTTTGAGCTGTAGCAAACTTTTTATTCCTTCAGAAATTATGATGACTTATTGAGAATTTTTCAATTACAACATCAAACTTCCCAATGCAACGATTATTATGTTACTGGCATAATAGTAATATTAATATGTAATATTACGGCTAAAAGATAATTTATTTTTTCCTGAATTGATTACAATAAACATAGAGTTAGATATATCAAGTTTAAGAATTGCGATTATGATGAGAAATTAGAATATTAGTGGGTCAGTTTTACTTATTTGACACATACCTCTATTACGTCGATTAGTTAAAGAACTCAGTGGATGAGCCATTTGGTCCGGTTGAACATTGAATTTAATAGTAGCCTATTTATGAATTTCAACAAACACAACAAATAAAAATAAATATTAGGTACTACCAAGTGCAAAATTGTTTTTTCTAATATCTTTGAATATATGTCACCAGTCATATGAGTGAAACAAAAAATTGATTTAGTGTGACAATGAATGAATAAATAAATAAATATTACTCAATTCAATGAAATCTTCTATCCACAAGATTGATAATAACTAGAAGTTGTACAAGTATTCCACACATTCATAAAGTATTCAGTTAATAATTTAGATACCATTCAATATTAAAATGATAATATTATAGGAATCACCAATATAGAAGACACTCTTAAAATGTGATATTGGAATAGAACGGACGGTTAACCTGTGACGGTTATAAAAAACATTTTTTGTAACTAACTAAACAAACTAAACTAAAACAAATTATTGCACGAATTGTATTTATGTTTATTTCTTTGTGTATCATTAACTGTTGAAGAAAGGCATTAAATATTCATATTCAACGTATATTTTCAAATAAATAAGCGAATATTATATACTGATCCTTTCTGGGTTTTTTAAAGTCACGTTTAGTTTTGCCTATTTATGCCATTCTGAAGTGTCAAAATTAATTATAAGGAAGCAAAATGCAGAGTTCTGATTCCTAATAAGATTAAAAGTTTAACAAGTAAATTAAAATGAATCGGAAATATGAAACAATAATATAATATTAACATATATTAATTTATTTGATAAGACTGCATACACTGATACTCTATAGAATGAATTCAATAATTGTTATTAATAATCAAACTACTGAATTACATGTTTCTGTTGTTTTGAACAAATAACTGAGACATCTTCATTATGTTTGCAGTTGGTCTCTCCCCACTTGTGATGGAAGCAAGAGTCGACGCTGTTCTCTGAGCCGTTGCAGTGCACCTGGTCCAACCAGATCATTCCTTCACCAGCGCCAAAGTAAGCCTCCTTTCGGAACTATTGGCAAAACAAACATTCAAGTCATCATAAAAGTAATTGTTATATTATATATTTTGTGAAAAACATTAGCCTTGTCATTAAATATCATGATAGTTGAATCAGTGAATGACGTAAATATCAGTGACACGTCATAGATTCACAACAACGTCATTCCATTCACATCAATAAGTTTCCAGATTATTCAAATCCTACAGGCAACTAGCGTTACCACTCACAATATAAAAAAATATACTTCATATAATAAAATCTCATTTCAATTCGTATTCATTGTGCTCGGATAATTGTTTCATATTGCAGAAATAGACGAATGTAAAAGTAGACGTGCTTGTACATATACAAGAGAATTATTTAAGTTACAATGTGTTATATCGGGCTACCACTGATATTGAAATGAATAAAAATGAAATCCAGGAACCTTTTTATATGTTACTAGCAGGAACACGTATGTTACTATAGTGAGGTCCACGTTATAATGGCAGTGTAAGAAGATAGGAGAAAAGGGTTGCCAGATCTCAGCCTTGCCACCCAAACATCTGATACTGGTATATCTAATGAATTTAACTGTTTATTATTGTTGAAAAATAGTTAATCATATTTTATTTGTCAAGAAAATATATTTTTTAAAGATGTAAAAATAAATTTTCATGATTGAGATTAAATATTTTGTCAATTAGTTGTATTTCTACATTGTTGATAAACGATGTGGCAACATCGCAATGCGTGAAAGAGATAGCGCCATCTGATTTGTTAAATGATAGACAACATCATTGCCAATCACGCACTGCCATTATAAAGTGGACCTCACTATAGCCTTGCTTCGCAAGGGTCTATTTTAAAACTAGACCGAGTGGAATATTGAAGAATTGAAAACATGCCTATAACCATCCTCGGTTAATTAAGAATCTATATGCAAAATTTCAAGTAATCAGTCCAGTAGTTCGGACGTGATGATGCGTCAAGCGTCAAACATAAATTTCCTATCCCGTACGTGTATAAGCCAGTTCGTGTATAAGCCTTTATTATAGTATAGATTATTGCATGACATGTTTCAATTTCATCAGTCATTATCAAATACAACTGAACAAAAAATATTGTTCGTTTGCATTAAATAATAACTCTAAAGAGGTTTATTCATCATTACCATGTCATGATACCGGACTGCTCTCCATCATATTACTGTATTTGACTTTGTTGTACTATACTTCTGAGACCATAAATTCCAAAATGAGACAGCTTAGTGTTAAAGTAATATAGTAGACTGATTTTATTTGTATTCAACGTTTTTATCAGACTCACTAATTGTATTGTTTTCTATTCCATGAGTTTTATTTAGTTTGAGTTTTAGAGTTTTATTTAAAGATTGATATTTTATGTTATTATGTTATTTATCTGTGACGTTTTTCAACTGTATTGCATTGTTTTTGTTATACTTTTGTTGAGAATAAAATATTATTATTATTATTATTATTATTATTATTATTATTATTATTATTATTATTATTATGACTTGGCAAATTCTTACCTCAGCATTACCCTGGAATCCAAGAGATTTGCAGATGACTTCGGCTTCTGTGACTCCAAAGTCGTCATCGCAAATTGTGCCCCACATGCCAAATTTCTTTATTTCCACTCTGCCAGCCATCACATTCGGATTATTGTTTCTCTCATTGCCAACTAATCGCACTTCAGTTTTAGTCTGTGGAGAAAGTAAAAATTAGATTTGAAAATGCTAGTTTTATTAGATTAAAAAATAACAAAACATTTTACTTTTCAACTCTAGACATTTATCAGAAATATTTTAAAATTAGGAAATACTAGAAAAATTATATATTAATCAAAAATTAGACTGATCCTGTGCAGCGCAAAGAACCGCTTGCCTTGTAAGTTCACTCGTGCTCTACAAGGCAGAAGGTGAGAGCTTGCTTTACAAAGCAGTTGAATTTCATTTTTCAGTGCCAGTTTAAACGGATTCTCAGTTTAAACTGGATTCAATCACTACCTTCGTAAACAAAACCATAGTGCATTCTGGTGACGTCAGCACAGGTAGGGCACCTACGCCAATAAAAATGTGTTGATTTCAGCTGATCTATATCAGCTAGTGTTTTTATTGGTGTAGGAGCCCTACCTGTGCTGACGTTACCATCAACCTCCTGTCTTGCACTATGGCTTTGTTTACGGAGGCACTAGGTTGATGTTGATGCTATTAGTGTAGAATGGTGCATAGTATAGCAACAAATATTGTAGCAAACATAGTATAATCATGCATAACTATATTCACTATGAATATATATTAATATATATTCACTATGAATAGCCATGTATAACAACTATAGATTCACTCTAGTATGAGTCTAAACAGTATATAGAAGCTATTATTTTAGTTCCTTTTCTAGTCACTAGATAGCACACAATATTCAAAATCAAATGATACAAATGGCATCTGTATCATTCAGGGCTGCCTGGAAAACTTTCAATTTCAAAAAGTAATTAAAAATACACAGAACCAATATTTTCCACTGTTAATTTTTTTTTCTAGTTACAGATAACATAAAATATTATTTCTACTTCGAATTTTCAATTTATATTCAATATAGCAGCTGTTTCAGTGAAAATCATGTGTGTAGCACATCTGCATCACCATGTGCTTGAGAGCTAGGTTGCAGTTAGAAAAAGTTTGGTTGGAAAACGAATAAACAATGTTCTGATTCTAGTTGACGTCTTGAATGTTGAATAGTTTGATGTTTCTATCTGTTTATTTTGTTTAGTTTTAATTTTTTATTATATCCCATGTTGTTATTGTTCAGTGCTTTATTGTAACAATTATAATAATAATAAAAAAATAATAAATAGTGAGTAAATTTTATTGTGCTGTTTATGAATATGAATATGGATAAAATATTTAGGATAGACACTGATGATGATAGGTTTTTAGGGCTAAAGTGCACGTCCAGTGCCAACATACCTGTCATCAAATTTTTGGTTGGGATCGATTTAGTATGTTATTTTAAGCACAATATCACAAAAATTAAACGGCGCTCACTATTGTTTTTAAAATAAACTAAGTTCAAAGTAGCAGAACTTTACTTGCATTTATCCTATAAGTAGCTAAGGTTAGGAAAAGCTGTAGGTTAGGAAAAGCTGTAGGTTAGGAAAAGCTTTAGGTTAGGAAAAGCTTTATGTTAGGCAAGCTTAGGTTGGGAAAAGCTTTGGGTTAGGAAAACTCAGATTATGAATATCATAATTTTTGATGATTTAAATAATCAAAATGGCTGCTACTCATAGGTTAAATGCATGTAAAATTGTGCTACTTTGAACTTAGTTTATTTAAAAAACAATAGTGAGCGCCGTTTAATTTTTGAGATCTTGTGCTCAAAATAACATACTAAATCGATCCCAACCAAAAATTTGATAATAGGTATGTTGGCACTGGACGTGCACTTACACCGTTTTTAGAATTGATTTAGGTACAAACTTTGAAATATCTGCTGATAGTGAATTAGATACTGACGAAGAAGATGATAATGTTATGGGGTTTAATGGATCAGGTGAGAGGAATGTTATTTCTCTTACAAAGTGTAGCGAGACATTAACTATAGACAATGAAAGTTCAATTAGTAATGAACCCTCAACTTCAAGTGCTGCTTCCGATCCTGAGGAACCACAACCTGCGCCCACAACAGTGCCAAGAAAAACTTCAGGTGCAAACAATAGTTATTTGTGCAACTAGTGCGCAAAGTGCCACTTTGCTGCACCGAAAGACACGTTTACGTACGAGCCGTAGGCGAGTGCGGAATGATGGTTTCTTGAGTGAAGCAAAGAAACTTTGCGCACGTATTGCACATTAAATTTTTCCTACAGTTACCATAGAATGTGAAAAGTCAGTAATAGATGGTGAACATGTCCTATACCAAATAAAATGTTTGTTTGTGTAAATCTTTAGTATTTTTAATGCTCATAATAAATATTGCAACCATTCCACAACAGAATTGTTCCAAATTCAGTCTAAATGACAATAGAATGAATATTATAAAGTTATATGAGATTCAATTATAATAATACTTCATCTACAAGAAGTCATCAGCAAGTGTGGAAATGGCCATATCACTTGTCTGGATATGTTTTTGAGCCATCAATGAGCCTCACAAACGTTATACTTCACCCGTGACTAATATTAATATTCTCCTATTCGAAAACACAATAGTTTTGCAGCAAAACTTTGATTATACTTATACGGTGCCCATTAATTTGTTTTATTGATTAATTTGTCTATGCGATCAAAGCTGTAAGCTTATGTTTTAATTTTTCTATTAATGTGAATAAATAAATAAGCTAATATGCCCAGGACTGATTAAGGATTAGGCTAGTGATCAGCCCTCAGGACAGACTTAAGTCTAACCTTACCATTCTATGAAATTTTTATGTGTACTATTTATTCCAGTTCCAAATATCCTCAAGTTTGAGTCTGAATGATATATTATACACAATTAGTGTAAAAATATAGTTTCAGTTTGTTTTTTCTTGTAAATACATTAGTAAACGTGTCAATTTGGCCTTTGTGCTTTTCTGGCCAAGCAACAAGTAGCCGCATGAAATGTATAATTAAGGTTAAACTGCATTATTTCAAACGTGATTAAAGTATATTATATAGACATTACATTTACCTGAAATGCTGAAATTCAATCATTCAAGTCACTGTTGAGTAAACAGTATATTGTAAATCCAGTGTTTTTGTTTACGGTATTCAATAACATCTATTCTGTAGCCTATTCTGTTTCTAATTCATCAACGGCATTCATTATAGTTGTTCTACAAAAAAATGTGAGTAGAGATTTTTCTGGGAGTTGAAGAACTGAATAACTTTTTTGAAGTGTAAATATTTATGTTTCAAACCTAATGGATACATTATTGTTTTGAAAATATAACAATCACAGCTTTAGTATCACTAACATGACACGAATAACCTAACCACAAAAGTAAATAAAGATATAAACATACTTGATTCCTTGATCATAAAAATGGTCGATAAATGTTCCAATGTATTCAGTTAAAAATATAGGCATCTCACACATAAAAAATCGTTCATGATAACTTGAATAAAAATAAAATACTGATATTGAATACTATCAAAACTTCTTGTTTATTTACTGTTCATTATCCAATATCTCTCGGTAATAATCAGCTGTTTTATAAAAATTTTCAGCCAGCTACATATTCAGGTTTACCAACATTTCTTTTACTTTGCCACACTCTACCGTCATAAAGCGTGTTAACTATTTTGTGTTGTTATGTTGCAAATTTGGAGTGCGGCAAAGTACTATAAATGATGCGGGAATGAGCACTTTTTCGGGTAACTGTAGGAAAAAAATGTGGACCACCAAAAGCAACATGGAAATGTAAGCAATTCATAGCCCCTAAAAACATAGACTTTTTGGGAAATAAGTATTTGCCTCCTAGCATTTTAGAGCTACAAACACCTTTTCAATTTTTTTCATATTTTGTGACAGATGAATTTTTTGATGAAATTGTATTGGAGACTATAAAATATAGAGTGCAGAAAGATGCCAGCTTGTGAATCAACAAGGACAGGAACTGTTTTGTGACTTACCACCTTGCCTAAAAATTTTCAAGATCATGGAGAGACATTTTCAAATTTTTCCATCTTGTCATTTGTATATAATATTTGTTCTTTTGATTTAATTCCACCATCTAATGGTTAATAAGTCATTATGAGAGAATATAAACGCCTATTTGATTAACTGTATGAATTATCCAGTCACTCATATTCACCATTTCGCCAAACTTGGTTCCATAAACGTGAACATGAATTTTTGAATTCATTCTCCATGATGATGCAGATATGCATCATACTATAATTTAGTCTGGAATATGTGTTAATGGTAAGTGGGATTTTTTAAATATTTTTCCCATCTTATTAGTGATATGCTAGTGTTGGAAAAAATATTTCAGATGGAATTTAAAAATCATTCAATAAAGGGTTAATATAAACTATAAATATATTATAATTTCCTCTTTTGTTATAAATTTACTTTTGTACTCCAGAGGGAAGCTCGGCTCCCCGATATTAAGTTTTACTTATGCCAGTACCTATATATTCAAATTGTTTGTAAATAAGTTTTTGAGAATAAGAAATTATTTAATTCATTAACACACCATTATACTCATGAAGACTGTGAATGAAATTGTATTAGATTGGAAGATAATTACCTTGCACAATTCAGGAGCTTCGTCAGAGCCGTCACGACAATCGCGCACATTGTTGCAGACAAACATGACCGGAATGCACGAGTCGGAGCCGGGGCAGCGCCAATGGTTGGTCGGACAACTCTGGCCTGGGTCTTGGCAAACCACTCCGACAGCCTACACCAGCAAACATACTAATTACATCACTGGATATGAAAAGTTCTTAATAACTGAGTTACTGATAATTAAAAACTTATTACTGGAGTATCAACTGATTAATTGAGCCAAGTAATGAATACATTAATGTTATATAAACAAGTAATAAAATTAACTTGTACAACAATACCGTATGTAAATTATGAATTTTATTTGACCAAATTATCACTAAAAAGTATTACCCAACTAACATTATACACACAAAAGATCTTCATCAACTACGAGATTTTTGAAACTATAATAACATTTATCTACATGAAATGTAGGTTTTACATTTTGAAGGTTCTATTATTTGTAAATTTATGTGAAGTCAATATTGAATTTATTGAATAATGTCATTGCCATTGAATACATTATTTACTTGTAATATGGAGATTGCGCTAATAAATTAAGTCCATGAGTTGGCTGTTATAAAAATGTATTTTATTTCTAGTATCATGTTCATGTTCAACTATAGTATTAGGATCATACACCAACTACATTTAACGCTAAACCACGTTTACTTGTACATATGGTTGCATTTATTATAATGTTTTTCATTCAAGTGAGTTGCTGTGATGGAAATTTTGATAAGTCAAACTCTTTCAGAGATATGATTATGAAAAATGGAGTGACTACTACTACCTTAGAAAAGTTCCCTGTCTTCACCGAAAACCAGGTGTCAGTTGTTGTAGGAAAGATCAAAAGCAAAATGACAAGTGGATTGGACGATATTCCTACCTGCATCCTGAAGGAGTGTTTTGAACCAATCAGGAGGATAATGACCGAAATTGTGAATCTTTCATTCAGCACCGGCATTTACCCAAACAAATTGAAGCAGGGTAGAGTCATTCCTGTGTATAAAAAGGGTAAATGTAATGAGCTGGCCAATTTCAGACCAATATCGGTTCAGAACTCATTCTCAAAGATACATGAGCTGCTAACCCAGAAGGCGATTACAGAATACCTGAGTGAGAATAAGCTACTCTCACCCTGCCAGTTTGGATTTCGGTCTGAGAGGTCAACAACAGATGCCATGATTAGTCTCATATCCAAAGTATATGATGCATTGGATGAAGGCAAGAAGGCTTTGGGGTTGTTTGTGGATCTGAGAAAAGCATTTGAGAGTTTGGATCATGATGTGCTCTTTGAGAAATTGGTATACTATGGATTCAGGGGACCAGTTCTGAAATGGCTAAAGTCGTTCATCAGTAACAGATCACAGGTTTTTGAAATTGTAGCAGAAAATGGTCACGTGAAGAACTATAAATACAGATCCCAAGACAGGCAACTGACCAGAGGAGTACCTCAAGGTACAGTTTTAGGGCCAATACTATTCTCCTTGTACATCAATGATTTGCCAAAGAATATAACACAGGCAAGCACTGTCCTTTTTGCAGATGATGCAAACTTTTTACTCGTGGGAGGGGACATAAGAGAACTGCAGACTCAAGGAGAGATAGTTATTGGTAATATCCAGGATTGGTGCACGGCAAATCGTTTGTCAGTTAATGTGAGAAAGACCTGTTACATCGATTTCTCCTTGCAACGCCAAAGCACTCCTCCATGTATGAATTTTCGGATTGAGGCTGAAGAGGTCTTGTCTACGGCGGTGTGTGGGTTTCTGGGCATAAAAGTGGATTCTGGGCTTGAATGGAAGATTCACATCGAATGCCTCATCAAAAAGCTGAGTAAAGCTGTCTTTGCAATATCAAGGCTAGCAAAAATAATGAGTCAGAAAGTGAGCTTGACTGCCTACTATGGATACTTCCAGCCTCTCCTGACCTATGGCTTAATGTTTTGGGGGATTTCACAGGACTCAATAAGGGTATTCAGGATGCAGAAGAGAGTTGTCAGGATGATTTTGAAGAAATCTCCAAGAACCTCCTGTAGAGGGTCATTTAAAATTTTAATTATTTTATACTTTTGATTATAAAATTATGTATTTTTTTATTATGTTTTGAATATGTATTTATTGTATGGCAAATAAATTATTTGATTTGATTTGAAGTAATGACATACATTAATGTTATACAAACAAGTAATAAAATTAACTTGTACAGCAATGTGTAAACTAAGAATTTGATTTGACCAAATTATCACTAAAAACTATTACCTAACTAACATTATATACACAAAAGATCACGAGATCTTTGATACTATAATAACATTTATCTACATGAAATGTAGGTTCTACATTTTGAAGGTTCTATTATTTGTAAATTTATGTGAAGTCAATATTGAATTTATTGAATAATGTCATTGCCATTGAATACATTATTTACTTGTAATATGGAGATTGCGCTAATAAATTAAGTCCGTGAGTTGGCTGTTATAGAAATGTATTTTATATCTAGTATAATGTTCATGTTCAACTATAGTATTAGGATCATATACACCAACTACATTTAACGCTAAACCACGTTTAATTGTAGATATGGTTGCCTTTATTATAATGTTTTTCATTCGGGGTTAAACGAACATTTGACATTTCTCCGTTTAAACCGAGTATACGGGCCTAAGGCTTAAAACAGATCATCGGTGAAACGGAGTAATGTCAGCTGCTCTATGCTCTTTTAAACCATGTTTGAAACAAATTGTGATAAAAACAGCATTATCTACGAGTAAACGTGGGTTAGCGTTGAACAACGTAGATGGTGCATTATCGCCCTTAGTTCATTAATTTGATTAACCTCGTGCAATTTGCAGTTGTGCACTCCCCAGCCGTTGTGGTCGCACTGGCGGACAGAGGTCTCGTTGCCCTGACAGGCGAGGTCGTCGATGAGGAAGAGGGAGGCGGCTGCCTTGGCGCTGTCGAAGGTCGAGCGGGGCTTCACGTGCTGCGCCCCCATTGGGTAGCCCACCTCTCGGCACACCACGTTCGCGTCACGCAGGCCAAACTCGTCCGCGCACACAAGGCCCCAGTGACCCAGCACTGCAAAACAAAACAATCCTGTTCACCCTTCATTGATACCCTCTACCTGCCTATTACATGAGAAATCATAGTTGGCTAGGTATTTTTCCTCCTTTCTTTCTTTTCAGCACACCCCACCATGAAGCCTATTTTTAGGCTAGTTTATTAGAAATTTATTTTATGTATATGTGTTGAATTGAATAAAATTATTGATTGATTGAATTACTATCACAATCTTGGCATTTTCTGCACACTACATAACTAATAATATTTCCTTGGGTGGATGTATATAAACCTAGAATAAGAATGGTAATAAGATTTTTTAGGCATAACAATAATATCGTAAACATCAACGGTTTCAATGAAGAGGCAAGAAATAAATATGCCTAAAGTGAGGTCCACGTTATTATGGCAGTGAATGAAGATAGGAGAACAGCGTCGCCCATTGTCTGCCTTAATTAATTTTTTTCCTTCGTTAAAAACGGATTTGGTAACTATATGTAGCTAGAAAAGGATAGCGCTATCAGCTTTGTCGAATGATTGCAATACCAATATTGTCATTATAACGTGGACCTTACTATAGATAGGTTCTAGGTTATAGGCCGATTTCTACAAATTTTAAATAATCAGGATATGTATTCTGGTGAATTCATATTCCAATGCATACATGAGTATGTAGAGTTTTTCGACAAGAAAGCCATATTGTAGTGAGTAGGTGAAGCCAATTGTACTGACGAATGACGATTCATGAATATGTAGTTTTCCAACAAGAAAGCCATAATTGTACAGACAATAATTGAGCGAATTGATTTTCATGTTATTGCCAGTGGAAGACAAGAAATGAACATTTTAAAAGAGAATGTTTTGGGAATAAATTGTTCCGTTTCATATAAATGATAATGTACATAAATACGATAGATAAACAAATTATTATTTATTCCGTTCTCGATAATGAACACATAGGAATGGTAATGTTCAATATCATTGATTAGATTACAATATATCATTGTAAATATTAATATCACATGCAATTTGTTGCTAGAGAGAGAGGCGGAAAAAATTGGGCTGATAGTAAATGAAAGGAAAACGAAGTATATGAAGATATCAAGCAGTCACGCAAGAATAGTTCCACAAAATCTCAGAATTGGCCAGACAATCTTTCAAGGTGTAAGGAGCTTCAGCTACTTGGGGGCTGAATTGAATAACTAGGACAAGATGAGTTACAGCAAAAAGCAAAGAGTAGTGGCTGGAAATAGAGCATACTTCAGTAACATGAAACTTTTGAAGAGCAAATACAATATTTAGAAATACAAAACTCAAAATATAATATGAAAGCCTGATTCGACATGTTGTAACCTACGGCTGTGAATCTTGAACGTTAACAAAAGAAGACAAGAACCATCTAGGCGTTTTTGAAAGGAAAATTCTGAGAAATATTTATGGTCCAGTTAAAGAAGGAGAGGAATGGAGGAGATGAACCAATTCAGAGCTTGAGGCATTGATAAAAGGCCGAAATATTGTAAAATTTATAAAGGCACAACGGCTTAAGGAGCATTTTGGTTTGTGCGTAAGCTTCCGCAGTTGAAGACGACAAGCATTGTTGACATTCATATTGTCCAAATTTTAAGTGTGCTAAAACAGCTGATCAAATAAATTTTCATTATTTGAGTTTATTATTGAAGAATCAAAACATTTATAGATAAATAAATTTCTAGTAATATCAACATATTACCATTTAAAAGTATAAACTCAACCTCCCCCATCAAAAAATTATTGAACATAATCTTCTAGGTTGTTTAGATGAATTGAAATCCACCCAAACTGAGATCCTCGTCACCCTTTCGTGGTCGACGACGGCATTTACGCACAAACGAAACCCCAGCTTTTGGTGGTTTGGACATATCTGTAGAATGAATGAGAACAGAATGCCTAAAATAATACTCAATGAGAGGCTACATTCAAGAAGAAAGAGAGGAAGGCCTAGAATAAGGTGGGAGGATGAAGTTAAAGACGATCTCCCAAAAGTGGGATGTAGAGGATGAAAACGAATGACAGAGGATCGAGAAGAGTGGAGAGCTGTAGTGGAGGCGGCCAAAGCTCATGGGCTGTAGTGCTAAAAAAAATAATAACATGCAATAGGTTTGGTCGTGACACTTGACAGGATTGATTTTTATGTTACTGTCAGCGAAAGACAAGCAATATGAATCTGAAAGAAACTGGTTTGAGGAATCAGACTGTTAATATTGGTGTTTAATTATTGGTAATTAAATGAATACCTTTCACTTCAATCAATCCTTCACTTGGTTTCTTTCCGCCAACTAGTCTTATTTCAAATCCTTCATCAATCATTGGGCAATAGTTTTCATCAGATCGATCTCCACAATCATTATGTCCGTCACAAACCTGGAAATAATGTCAAATTACTAGACTTTTTAAATCAATAGAATTTATGTTAGAATGGCCTTTTTTATTTGATGAAGTGGTGAAGTTTGGATAGTAATATTCACTCTACCACATAGCCACGTCGTTAGCAACAGAATAAAATACAGTGATAAATAAGAAAACAGAAGCAAACATAGCAATAAGATGAAAATTTTAGCGAAAAATACAGTGATAAATAAGAAAACAGAAGCAAAAATAACAAATATACTGCATGTAATATGCTTTCAAATTGTACCAAATATGATCTTGCTTCATTGAAGATTTCAATAAAAACTGGTGAGTGAATTCATATGAATTGTTCAACAAATTTGTATATTTTTATAACATCAAAAGCAAAAATCATACTAGATGTTTTTGTAGTTTCCTAGTGTTTCATCATCAACAAAGGAATTTCACTAACCTGAGAAGTATTGACACATTTCTTGTTGCCACAAACAAACATCGAACTGCAGTCGACCGTCAACGATTTCAGCTCATAGAAGTTCCAGTTGTCGTCGTTGGATGTGAGTTGGCCGGAAAGTCCAACATTGCTGTCACTCAGATAACAAGTTTGGTCTTTGGCACTGCAACAGTAATATTTCAAAATAAATCATTGTGAAAGTTCTATCACAGATTAAAATTCTTGTCTGTGGTTCTACTTACTAATGAATAGCGATCTTTAAGTCAAACTGTCTTATGAGACAAACTACAAAGTACACAAAACAAATCTCAGTTAGCCTGTATAGCATATAATGTATATATGTATAGCATATAAAAAAGCCATACGAATTTACTTTTTTATATAATGTAACCTGAAACCCAATTATTGTTCCCTGAATTCATTTATCTACTTGACGTTTTTCAACACAATGTTACAATTATAGCATAGGTCTACAGATGCAATGCAAGTAAGTCACAATTGGGAAAAGTGGTTGGGTAACCTCATTAAGAATCGTGTAGGGCGCACATTTAACATATTTATAATAGGTGATGATTGGTCATTGATCAAACGTTGTTTTTTATTGAACAATGAAGAACATACACACTGAACTTATACGCTGCACTTATCAAGAACGGAGGCAATAAGATGGTGAAAGCTCTACATACAACGATATTGTGGATATGAGAGCAAGAAAAGATGCCTGAAGAGTGGAGGAAAGGTGTGATATGTCCGATACTAAAAAAGGAGATAAAAATACCTGCAAAAACTACAGAGGCATAACTTTACTATGTACATCGTACAAGCTTTTCTCTTCTCTTTTGTTGAAAAGACTAGAAGTTTATGCAGAAGAAATAATAGGTGATCACCAATGTGGATCCAGGCAAGGGAGAGAGCAGAACATACCAGATTTTCACAATGAAGCAGATCATGGAGAAATGTTATGAATATAACAAAGATCTGCACATGATGTGGATTCCCGCCAAGCTTTTGATAGTGTTAAGAGAAACAGAATGATAAGAATATTCAAGAAGTCAGAATACCAAGAAAACTGATCAACTTTATAAATCTGACAATGGACAACACAACTTTTTTCAACACTTTTTGTTTCATAAAAATGTTCTTGAAAACAAAAGGGTACTATAGAATTAGTTTTATTAATAAACAAATCAAGTAGCCCTATTGAAATACGTTATTATATACCATGAATCTTTAAAAAATAATCATTCACTATCAAGTGATAAAGAACAGTGAATGTGTAAAAACGATTAGAACTCATTACCTGGTATTTTGTGTGAAGACACAACTTAGAAACGATACTTACTTGTGAGAAAAAGATCGGCAAATGAAGCTTTTGGCCTGCAGACACTGCTTGGCGCAGTTGACGTCACTCGTGTGCAGCCACTTCTCTCGGTCACTGTCCACCAGCCTCGACTTCGGATAATGCTTGAAACTGCGCAAATCACCTGGGCAGTTCATTTCATCGAACCCATTTTTACAATCCTATAATTAATTGAAATTTACCAGAAAATTATTTTCTCAGATATTTATGGTTTCAAATTAATAAAGCTATTGGTTCAAATGGTAAGATAGACATAAATTATGGAGATTTTTGAGAACACTATTACTAGCTTCACAAAAATACGAAGTACAAATTTACTATATTTCTTTGTTTTATTTTTAAATATCTAGACTTTATACTTGTACTCTCAGTATTGTTTCATCAATATGTCATGAGTGCTATGTGGGCTTTGCCTGTTGATCCTAATGTAATTTTTGAATGAATGAATAATTGAGACAATCTCAAAAACGTCTTAGGCTGGTTACTAACAGTAGAACATGCATGATAGACATTTGTTGTGTCATCACAGCGAAAAACTTCGAGCAACATTTTTTTGAGGTTAGGGTTTTGTATCTCCGTTTTTTTTGTTTAGTTTTTCTTCGCTGCTCTATTTGAGGTTGAATTATTTCTTTATCATTATAATTTTTATTTTCCAGTGGTTTATTTATGGCCGTTTTCCGATCTCAGAATTTAGCCAAGTTCTAGACTTTAAACAGCTGGAGTCAGAAAATTGGCTTTCCGAAACGGGGAGTAGTCGCAGTTTTTATGATAATCTTTATTTTCTCATTTCTATAATGGGAAACGTTTTTCCTTGACAAAATTAAACATTCCTAAATAATTAAAAAAGCTGAAACTTTACACTATTTATTTTGGGTTCAATTTCTAGTTTTTCGAAACTTAATTTAAACGTGGACGTATAGTCTAGAACTTAGCTAAATCCCGAGCTCGGAAAACGGCCCTTATTGTTATTGGTTGTTTATTTTATGTTAAAAGCCTCTCGCTGATGACATGAGAATGTGCATGATAAAATGCATGACATGCATGTTTATCATTCATGTTCTGCCGTTAGTGGCAAGTCTTAGCAAAGTTAGACGGTAACACAAGAATCAAAAACAAAAACAAATCGGAAACTGGAGATACAATAGTTTCAATGCCAAACCGGTAGTTATTCCTACCTCACGTACAAGCATACTCTTTGAATAAATAACTGAATAAAAAATGACATTACTACAAATTACTCACCGGCTGGCCATCACAAACGAATTTCTTGGGAATGCATTCCTTTGAGCCACACGAAAAGTAATCTGGTTTACATTTCACTGTTGACATATCAATAGATTTCGCCTGTGGACCTGGAGCAAATAAAAATAATGTTATTTTCATTATGCATTGAGATTGATAAATTGTTAGATTATGATCTTACTTAACAAAAATGGAACATACGTAAAATTATAATATTGTCGGTCCCGACAAATAATATTCAGGCAAGGTGGAACTTCCGTCCGGAACTCCCCACCAATAAAAGCCATACCAATATTATTATTATTATTATTATTATTATTATTATATTATTATTATTATTATTATTATTATTATTATTATTATTATTATTATTATTATATATTATTATTATTATTATTATTATTATTATTATTATATTATTATTATTATTATTATATTATTATTATTATTATTATTATTATTATATATTATTATTATTATCATTATTATTATTATTACAACAATAATAACTTTGTTATATTCGTACAACATCTAGACACTTACAGACAAGTAAAAATAGAAATAAAAAATTACTACTCAACAATTCAATAGATAAAAATATCATTCTTACATTATTACCACGAAATAAACGCATCTACAAATTTGTATTTCCTAAAACATTTCCATCTATAAATTCAAATCTTGCAAAAATATCTCTGAGTATGTACAATGCCCCAATATAAGCTAAAATTAGCTTCATGGGGTACCTAGCCACAGAATTATATTAGGAAATTTTAATAGATTCTCACTTCATGTATGATAGATATAAGACGATATATGTATAATGCTTAATTCAATTTGTAAAACCTATTATTCATGTAATGTGAGAGAAATTTGAGTAAAAAAAAATTACTAGTAGTTCTGTGAACAGTATACCTCGCGCTCAGTGAGTTACATTGACCTGTTGTTATGTTTTCTCAAAAATTAATAAGTAATTTATCAATTCAAAATGTCTAGAAAAAATCCTAAATAAACATAGAGCTTTCTGTCCTATATCGTACGGTGACGTGTCGTCCCGGAATATGAGTGTGAGCGCTGTTATCAGGTCTGGCTGCAACTGTCTACAACGTTGATGGAAAGATACAATTTTCAAGATGTTCGATGTTTTTGAACGGGTAGTATTATAGTCAA
This sequence comes from Nilaparvata lugens, assembly GCF_014356525.2. Lineage (NCBI taxonomy): Eukaryota > Metazoa > Arthropoda > Insecta > Hemiptera > Delphacidae > Nilaparvata > Nilaparvata lugens. The sequence continues at coordinate 75,217,458 of NC_052505.1, read as the reverse complement.
CTGTCTACTAACGTTAATGTAAAGATACATTTTCAAGATGTTCGATGTTTTTGAACGGGTAGTATTATAGTCCACTAGACGGCTGATTTATGATGAATAATTCTAGTCTGATTTTTACGGTAATATTGGCGTATGAAGGAGGCTCCTTTTTATTTTTATATTATCCTTGAAATGCAAAATTTCCAAAAACCTTGTATATACGTCGACGCGCAATTTAAAAAGGAACATAACTGTCAAATTTCATGAAAATCTATTACCGCGTTTCGCCGTAAATGCGCAACATAAAAACATATAAACATTTAAACATTAAGAGAAATGCCAAACCGTCGACTTGAATCTTAGACCTCACTTCGCTCGGTCAATTAGAACAGAATACACAAGATAATGTGTATTAAACCACTTATTATCTTCGTATCATTTTTGGTTGAACCTTGAGGTGATTATTATGATCGTTGTATTGTTGAAGTGATTATAAACCTCAGGTATATTTAATATTGAGGTGATGGAACAATTTTCTATGTGGATTTTGAATATGAAACAAAACTCTGAAGGTTTTCTTTTCACTAAAGATTAAGCCCACATGAGGTCTAGGCTTGTACGTGGGTGATGAGACGGAAAATGATGAAAGATTATTGTACCTACAGCTTTAATTGGGTTCCGAACCACAGGGAAGCGATTTTAAACTCATGAATGAGAATTTTAATCTATGAGTAGTTCGGCTCTTAAAGTGGTCACCCTTATAACAGGTTCCGTGAATTTGTTCCATGAAGGAAACAATTATTTTCAGTGCTAACTCTTCAAGCTCTACAAAACGACATGCGATATCATACAGACTTGCTTTGAATTGATATGACTTTAATCATTATTACCTCATTTCATAAAAAGTACCAGTTTTTTACAAAGTAAAGTAAATATTTACGAAGATACACATACTCTATACTACAACAAAGTTATTGAATGTATTCATTCATTTTTTGTCCTAAAAAATCACCTTTTAAGATTGTAGACTGAGTGATTGGCTTATGAAATTAGGTTTACTATCCTCATATGAACCAATTCATTCATTTATATGAATGAATGGATTGTAGATGTGGATGGATTTACCTTGATCGGCACACGAGGGAATATGGCAGAACTCTTTCTTGATGCCGGTTGCCGTGCGCACGTAACACCAAGGCATGCTGTCTGACCCTTCCACGTTGCGACATCTGTTGTGCTTGGAAAGAGTGGCCAGACGCACCGACTCGGATATTCTGAACTGGAGAGCGGGCAGAACCAGCTGATTGTCCCAGGCCAAGCATTGCGATCCGCTCTCTGTCACATTGGCTGTCCCTCTGTAGCTTCTGCCATCTCCAACTATGCAGCCTGCAAAATATCAATACAATATTCTAATATTGTAATCTACAGCAGTTTTTCATAATTCTTCATCCAATGATTTCCTGCACAATACTGATTTTATTTAGATTAATAAAATCGTGGATAAAACAAAACTATTATTTGAAAATTGAGAACTGAGTTGGCTGAATCACCAATTTTGGTAATACTAATTATTTATTATTGTGTAAAAATGATTAAAACTCGCCAATTATTACATTATTTTTCTGGGCATTTATATTTTGTTTATCAAGTACTTGGATTATTGATGAAATTCAACATCCATAGATTATAATTTATCAACGAAATTGTTTCATTTGTACGGTACTGCTGTTATTAGATTTAAAAAATATGTATTTCTTAATTTTAGTACTCGTGACTGGAGCTCAAGGCTTCTTTTTCCAGTCACGCCAAAAACTATTGTATTCTAATGATTATTTTTATTTGTAAAAATATTTCTTGTATTTGGCAATAAATTCATTATTCATCCGTAATTTCCCAGTTTGGTCGCCTCCTCGTTGCCCAGACCTGTCCATGTGCAACCACTTTTAGTGGGGTTGGCACAAGACACATAAATACGAGCATAAAACACAAACAGTTCATGAATTGAAAGAAAGCAAATCTCATGGAAGCTATTTAAATTGGCTGGGCAGTGTTTTAGACAATGGAAACCAGAGTGAAGCGAAAAAGACCAATTACTGAAAGATTAAGCAATGATTTGTAAAATAGCATCATAATATTTATGCTTAATATTCTGTAAGAAATTCACACGTCGGCTATTGATACATTGTTATACCAGTGACCCTTTGGGTTGAAGAACTCGCTCGAAAACTGTTGTATTGTAATCTTTGAAACCCGAAAATTGTAATTATACAGAGTTGGTGAAAATTACGGAAACAGCAAAATATTTCTTTAACAAGAATAATATAGACAGTAAGTTTCATTGGGGTTCCTATTTGAGATGAAAAATTACTATGTCGCATCAACATCTTTGTCCCTCATATGAATCCGAATTCATGATACATGATTTCGATGCAGAGTTCCTGGAGGAAACGAATGGTGAAAACCGCACATTGGTATCTCAACTCTCATCAGTTTGTTGATGTAAAACTTGTAAATTATGTTGTACATTAACCTAGCCAGTTGAAATCATGTGTCAGTGCATGAAGGTTTGTCTGTGTGATAGCTTCCAAATAGCCTCAGCTGTTGTTATGAATGGATGAATGGGAATACTGTTGTATTAATTGCATTGAATTCTTCAGCTGACTTCAGTAAGTCAAAAGTGAGAACTCGCTGACGCTCGTTCAATTAAAGATATCCGTCCTCTTTGACTCACCCAGTATCATTATTATTATTGATTATTATTGTTTCTAGCATTTCATTTGTCAACGTTACTATAGGGATATTAACGTTATTAAGTCAGTGAAAATAATAAAACGGCATAGTTTTTTCGGATTGGTTTCTACGGTTTTGCAGATTTGACGCAATTAGTTGCCAATATTTTACTTTTCCATCGCGCCTTCCATAGTAGTTAGCAGCCAATCAAGTCATCCCGATATAATATAAATTGTTTCTTGTTAATAATGATCATAATTATTATAAAGCATTATTATGGTTATAGTTTATGGAACATAATTATGGCTATAATTATTATGTTGAATAATGATTCTTGTTAATAATCTCAAATATTCATCAACAAAATATATTTTAGCTGATTTAAACTTTTATAATTGAGATTAAATATTTTGGTATCTTACTATGATTTCACAAACAATGGTGCGGGGCTAGGAAACGATGAAGCTATCTACTTGGTCAAAGGACAGACAAGGATAGCAACACCAGTGTTAATCACATGCTGAAAACTGCTTGTTAATCACTTTATAACGGGAATTTCACTACAGAGCCAGACTAGTGTTACTAGACTTTCCTATTAATAATCTATCTAGGCTGATAATAATGTTGCCAATACGTCTCAACAAAACAGTGTTTTCGCCACAGTGCACAGAAAGCAGCTGTTTTCCAGTCCCTATTTAGATCTGAAAGACATTGTTTGCAGACGACTCGTCTGACGTCAGAACAAGTTTCTTTCCGGCTGAGGCCGGAAAGAGTACCCTTTCCGGCCGCTTTTTGAAAATTTTTGAAAATTTGTTTGGACAACTGTGTCATATGGTGCATTGTGTTCAGGAGGGTTAGATCGGAAATTTCCACCCCACTTTGAGTACACTACGACGTCTGGTTCTTGAGATATGAGACATCAAAGTTCCCCCCCCCTCATAAATTCTTATTCAAATTATTATTCTTATATAGCTGATGCCAGAAAGTTAGGCGGCTTCGTGGGTCACATGGTGTTACCTACTCACAGCTGATGCAATGCATCTATCTATTGCCAAGCTAGATGACAACTCTACTTGACAACATCAGCTGTTGGAACGCACAAGAGACCCACGAAACCGCCTAACTTTTTGGCGTCAGCTATACCTGTAGTGTGGCGAAAAATATCGTACGCGACTCTCTCAGAAAGGTGTTTACAGTATTCGGATAACATATTTCCGGGCTCGGCAAGCCTCGCCCGGGAAACTATCCTCATACCGTAAACACTAACTTTCTGTGCTTGTAGCGTAATATACTATAGCACTGACCAATGTCATCAGCCTTGCGCTCGCAAACATAGGGATGCGACCCGCTCATGATGCTGCAATCCTCCACGTGCCAGAAGTAATGTTCCGCGTCGCAGAGCCGCGTCTCAGCCCGGTCGGCGGTGCTCGCTGCACCCGGACACGGAAACATGTGTTTGGCCACCACACACAAGCCGCGACCTGTCTCTGTCTTGGGAAACACTGGTTTGCCGCCTCCCCAGCCTTCACAAATCAACACAAATTACATTTAAAATTATAGAATCAATAATGAATGGAAAATGATAATCATCATTAGGATATTAATTATTATTTGATGAGAATATTATTTTATTAATGTAATTTACCTATTCAATTTCATTTTATTTCAATAAATATTGATAATACGAGTAATTATAATTATAATAATTTTCCTATTTAGAAACTGAAAAAAATCAATCTTCAATTGGATTAAATCATCAACGGACGTTTTTGGCAACGTAAGATAATAGCATTTTTCTAATATCACCTTACCATTAATCTCATATTCTCCACTTTATGTAATATAATTTTTTCACATTGTTATGATTTAATAACATAATTTATGTTTACATGATTGTTATTATTTCATTGTTTTGATTTTCATTGTGCTCGTGCTAGTGCAATGTTTTCTGTTATTTTTTTCAACTCATTATTTTGTGAGTCTTTGTTCTTTTTACTTTCCTTGCCCTATTACCATAGGAAAGGAAAGTAGCCTATTGCTTTCCAAAAAAATTTTAGGTACCCTAATTTCATGTTTTCTATACGTTTCATTACTTTCCTAGCCCTATTACCATAGGTAAGGAAAGTATTGCTTTCCAAAAAAAATTTAAGGTACCCCAATTTCATGTTTTCTATACGTTTCAAGGTCCCCTGAGTCCAAAAAAGTGGTTTTTGGGTATTGGTCTGTATGTGTGTGTGTGTGTGTGTGTGTGTGTGTGTGTGTGTGTGTGTGTGTGTGTGTGTGGTGTGTGTGTGTGTGTGGTGTGTGTGTGTGTGTGTTTGAGTGTATGTGCGTCTGTGAACACGATAGTTCCATTCCTGATTAACCGATTGACTTGAAATTTTAAACTTAAGGTCCTTATACCATGAGGATCCGACAATAAGAAATTCAATAAAATTCAATTCAAAATGGCGGAAAAATGGCGGATAATGGCTAAAAAACCATGTTTTTCACGGTTTTCTCGAAAACGGCTCTAACGATTTTCTTCAAATTTATACCCTAGATAGCTATTTATAAGCCCTATCAACTGACCTGAGTCTCATTTCTGGGAAATTGCAGGAGCTCCGTAATATTCCTGAGAAGAATAAATTTTGTTAAATTTCTATCACGATTTTCTCAAAAATTACTTGACCGATTTTTTTTCAAATTCATACCCTGTATAGTTATATATCAGCTCTATTAACTGGCATGAGTCTCCTCCCTGAGAAATTAACAGGGGGTCCACCCCATCCTTGAGAAATCTACTTTGTAACCTCGTTTCGTGCGTGAGGTAGGTAGAGCAGTTTATTCAAAAGAACACGCATGTCGATATTTTATTTGTAGAACAGCTGTTTTGACAACTTCTAAAAAATCATGAAATTTCATAATTCAAACAAAGGAAAATGTACTCTGAACACAATCACAATAGTATAATCGTAGCTTTAATTATTTAGCCTCCAATCGGCATAATATTATTCCCTAAATTTATTATCCTCGTTAATGAGGCTTATAGATCAATGAGCAAGGAAAGTTGTGTGACTGTACCACACCAGATTTTTTCATACGGCTGTTTCACAATTTAGTTCCATTCTCGCATATTTTTTTCTTTGAGTTAAAATTTATTATTATTCTCTTTTGTTTTTCTTTTTTTGTCTTAATACTGTACAAGCTTCAAGTTCTTTTGTACAATTGATAACAGTTTTAATCTTGTAAATATTATGTGACTTTATATAAAATGAATTTGTAAAAGGAACAAAGTTCCTTAAATTCCTTGGGAAAAATTTGAATTTTTATATTGGAAAAATAATAGGTGACCCGGTGGTCTGGAGCTTCGCAACTTTGCTGCAATAATCAGAGGGTTCAATCACAATCATTTGTAAGACAGTTTGAGTGTCCCATACTACAGTTTTCAGCTAAACACTTCACTGACACAGTCATCGTGATTAGCAGCGATCAAGTTTGGTGTTTTCTTAATGTATTCGAGACCTCAAGCGGAAATTGGTATTTTTTTGGTGGGGGTGAGGGGAGGATTTGATACCTAACTTGTTGCGACCGTTTTCAATAATGTGTGATAATATTTCTCTTTTAGGCCACTTTAAGCCTACTACTATAGTGATTTTTCAGTTTTGTTACCCTATTTTAAGTATGTGGTAATTAAGGAGAATTCATGAAGAAAGAATCTAATAAAGGAAAATATTGTTTCATCGAACGGAGTTTGTAGACCTTCTCAATCAGAATACACACAGCAGTGCGAGTTGATCACCCTTGAGAGGAGTGACATTCTCTGTGAATTCCAGTTGTCTTATAAAAAGAAGTCTTCTAGCATAGAACATGCATATTACTGTGAGGGGAGAAAAATCGAAGCACTTATATAAATTTAATGAGTGGACATTTTGAGCAGATTATTTAATAATCTTTAGTGAAAAATTAATGTTTTTGATAATATCAAGTCGTTTTTATTAAACAATATTTGAGCACTTACTTTCCTAGATATAGACAGTAGCAACTGGAACTAGTTTATCCTTCTATTCAAGTGGTGGTGACAATTTCGTCGTTTATTGTGTTTGGATGTCTACCAGTTTCAATACAAACAGAAATATGATATATATATATATAATAATAATTAATAGTGGCGGGTGTAAGCTCACCTGGCCACCAATTGAAATACTCCAACGGATCGGCTGAGCCCTCCCAAAGCCACAGCGGTCGGCCCATGAAGGAGACGCCGACGCCTGCTGTCATCACATTCGAAACGCCTTTCTCACTCAACAGCCACTCCGATATGAAATCGTTCTCTTTCTGCAGTTCGACGGTCCATGATTGAAAGGTGCAGACTGTGTAATCAAGTTGAAGGACGGCATTTTGAGCAATTGCTGCATTAGTATCAGTGAACCGATTTGAGTGAAATTAATATTTTTCAATGTAAAATAAAATTTGGAGGAAAGTTATTCTTGTATATTTCTGTAATAAGAACGGTTTTCATGAAATTATAAAAAAAATTAATATTGATCTTTAAATGGTGAAAAGTGGTCATGCATGCAGTACGAAAAAAATTAATTTCTCTGTTATTATTCGACCAATCTTGATAAATTAGGTATCATTCGAATTGTGAAAAAATTTGCTAACTTTTTTGTCTCTTGTAAATTTTCTGTAAAATGGACGGTTTTCGAGATATTCGCCATCAAAAATTTAAAATGGCCGCCATTTTGAAAAATTTCAACGAAAAAATTTTTTTTTATTTTTTATAGTTGAGTCTTTATAGCATAAATATTCATGCCAAATTTCAGATCAATACAACATTTTGTTCTTGAGATAAAAATTTTTAAGTGAAAAAAACAAAATGGCAGCTATAAGGATAACCGCTGAGTTTTGGACACTTCAAATATGACATTTGTAGTCTCCTAGCATCCAGGTACAATACCCTAAAATTCTCGACACTACTTCTGAAACACCCTGTATATAATAATAATTAATAGTGGTGGATGGAAGCTCACCTGGCCACCAATTGAAATACTCCAACGGATCGGCTGAGCCCTCCCAAAGCCACAGCGGTCGGCCCATGAAGGAGACGCCGACGCCTGCTGTCATCACATTCGAAACGCCTTTCTCACTCAACAGCCACTCCGATATGAAATCGTTCTCTTTCTGCAGTACAACATCCAATTTGAAAGCACGAGTGACAATTGAAACATTGAGGATTGAGTTGACTGCCACCCCAACAGACTCAACTCAACCCAATTAGAGTGGACAAAATCAACAGAAAGCTATAATATTTCATATGTAATAATCTAGTCTATAAATAGTGAATCGGTGAATATTTGAATAACTTATATTTAAAGATAATATTTTTCTAAGTTTTAACTTACTATTATGTGGATTGTTTGAATCCTTAATTTACTGTATTAAAATTCAAAATTTCTTGTCATTATTTTGGAATCGAAAATATCTGTGTTATTCGAAAGTGCTAACAAAACATAACCTTTTTTGGTCTACTTTTTTATCAAAATTCGGGAATGATAGTAAGGGCTATTGACCTGTTTTTCCATTCCCAATCATTCGATGATTATGTGCCGTTTGCACAGTGTCAGTTTAAACGGAATCTCAGTTTTAAACTAAATTAAATTCATATTGAGTCACGTTTGTTACCATGTGGTTCATTTTAAGATCAAACAATCAGCAGATTAATTTCAGTTCAAGCTTTCACTGTACAAACGGTTCTAAGTGTGTAAGGCTGTGCAAAGGCTAAAAATAAACTTTCTACTGGTATTTTTCAAAGTTTTCGATTTGTATATATATCATCAAGTTATCAAAATTGAATTGAATTTTTTTGAATTGAATTTTTCACTAAACCACTTGAAACCAAATGAAAAAGTTTTCTCAGGAAAACATTTTTTCCGATCATCACTTTTTGAGATATAAGCGCATAAAGTTTAAATTTTTGGGACAAAGCATTTCAAATACGGTAAGAGATAAATCCATGAGATTAAGAGGATTGATTCTTCATGGAATTGTTCATCTAGTAAAAAAATTTCTTAAAATATCAATTTCTGAGAAAGTTATTAAATTTACTAAAAATGGCCAAAAATAATTCAACAAAAGTTATTTTTGGTAAATTGAATAACTTTATCAAAAATTGATATTTTTAGAAAATTTTTGTTTCACTAGATCAACAATACCACGAAGAATTTATTCTCTTAATCTCATGGATTTATCTCTTACCGAATTTGAAATGCTCTCTCCCAAAAATTTAAACTTTAGGCGCTCATATCTCAAAAAGAAATGATCTGGGAAAAAATGATTTCCTGAAAACTCTTCATTTTGATAGCTTGATGATAATACAAATCGAAAAATTTTGAAAAATATCACCAGAAGAAAGTTTAATTTTTGCCTTTGTATATCCTTGATTGATGAATGAGAGGGTAAAAGGCCCGGTTGCACAAAGGACTGTTAAATTTTAATCGTGATTGAATCCTACCTGAACCAATCAGAGAAGCCTTTTTTCGAAAAAAACCTTCTCAGATTGGTTATTGTGAAATTTGATCATGATTAACATTTAACTGGCTTTAGTGCAGCCATGTATAAATATTTAAATAGTAAGCAGTAGAGTAAACAGGCTATCATTATCTATTGTTGCTACTGACCTTAGAATTGATGTCGAGCAGATGTCCGCCACTGAGCTTACAATGCGCAAGAGCTTCACCCTGACTGAACCCGACAGTCTCGTCCTTTCGCTCCTCTTTGGGCACAACCAGTTTGTAGCAGCTGTCGTCAAAGTGGACTTCCCCCGGCTGGCATGCTGACAACCAGTTCTGCTTGCAGCGTATCCAAACACTGTCTCTTTCTGGATCACAAGTATTTTCTGCAACATTTCAAGGAATGTTAACAATAATTGAAAACTATTTGAAAAATTTGGTATGATTTGAATTAAAAATGTCTAGTTTCTTCACTTTTTAACAGAAAATTGGATTTAAATTTTTGAAAATGAAATGTAGCCTATTTTTTGGAAATGTTACTGTTTATAAAATTTGGGAGAAGAGCAGTTTTGGGCTATCTGTTCTATCTTGGTTCCCAGTCATAGCCATAAGATTTTTAATTGTATTGATAAAGGAATGAATAGTAATCAATTAAGTTATTAAAAACTATTACAGGTTAAAATTTGTCTTTGCTTCATCATTCATTACAACCATTTGAGCTTTATTTTCAATCTCCGAAATTTTAAGAATATTTTATTTGGGGAATTCGTTTATTATATTCATGATTAATACGTTTTAATAATTCGTTTTTTCTTTCTCCGATAATCATGGAACCTATTTGAATGAGTTGCATTTTTCATGTTCTTTACACGCTAGCCCTAACAAGCAAGATTTTATTAATCCAAAGCAAAAAATCATTGTAAAATAATAATCAATTGTAATATTAAGTACACAAACATGATATTAAAAAGAAAACTGCAATTAGGTGAAATAGTTAGAAATCAACCAAAAGACATTTGAAAGATTGGGTTGGGAACATGAAACAATGAAAATATGGTACACGAGAATATTAAACATTGGATTGGAAAGACATATGAGGCTAAGGTTCATATGCACCATCCACATTTACCGCTAAACTAGGATAGCATGAATGATTTTTCGCGTTTATTAAAATGCGTTTTATTCCGGATTCAAACCAACTGCTGGTATATCTAAGTTTAAACCGAGGTGGTGCATATGGTCCCAGGATTTCAACCTCTTCAATACACAATTCATCATCACCGATTAATAAGTATGGAATAATATGAATTAAGTATCGAATAATATGGATGAAATCAATCAAAAAAGTGATTGATAATGGATGGATTTCAATATATGAAGCTTTTTACAAGGAAATTGACAATTTGAACGGTCAAACAACTGAATAGTCAATTTGAATTTGAAAAGTCAAATCGACTGAGTTCAATAGTTGGAAAAACATTGATTTTGTAAATCAAAAATAAGATAAACTTTTCGTTAAACCTTTTTCAAGATGACAATCAATAATTGAGGATTCTTTTCCTGTGCATTCAATGTTGTCCACCACGATATTTTTGAGCGAATCAAGTTCACCTTCTGAAGGACGGCCTTGCCAGGTTGAGTCAGCTCCTCTGCAAAAACAGAAAAAAGTAAAGTTTGAATTTGAAGTTAAAGTTTGTCATTTTCTGCCTATTTTTCCGAGTATGGAAACGCATCTCTTCAATAGCTAAATTGATAATGATAAACAATCAAAAGTAAGTTAATGGATTATCAAAATTCACTATTTTTATGATTAATTTATACTCTATTCCTTTTCTGTGGCAATTTTAAAAACCTACTATCAGCGTCGCCTTTTGTGAAACATAAGAGCAGTTGATAAAATGAGCAATGAGTTGTTATTGTTGCTGCAAATGTGTATTGTTCGATACGGGCTTTGAGTATTAGATGATTCAACTCGAACCAATCATGACTTTCTGGAGGGGCACAATGCTTTAAGAAGATTGCAAATTCAGGCCAACTGCGTGATAAACGGTTTTTTGCAATAGCAACCATATAAATTCACTGATGAAGTTGGCCTAATCCTTAAATTCCACTATTTAGTCAGTATTACCAGTTGCATTACTAGGAAAAATCGGAAATTTTGATTATACAAGCAAACTGAAATCTTTATGATTGCTTTCAAATTTGTTGCTTTTTATAGTTGGGGCCTTACAATGACTAGATCCTCATATTTATTGAGTAAGGAACATTCTTATTGGTTTTTAACATACACTGATGGAATATTTTATTAGAGATTGCAATCAACCAACTGCTTGTTTATTTGAAATAATTATTATACAGTAATCATACACTGAATTCATAAGTGTATTTTATGATGAAAATCAAAATGCGGAAAAACTTACCTAGCATACCCCAACTGTTTGCATACAATGTCAGCTTCCTTGCTGGTCCAGCTGTTCTCTTTGTCACACACAATTCCCCAGCCGGGCTTCGAGATTTGTAGCTCAAGAAAGCCTTCAGATGGTCTCGGGCCGCCACGCAGCCTCACCAATTGCCTGCTGAGAGGAGGCTCACTTATGGACCGAGACAACGCTTTCGGGCGAGACTTAGTGTCAGTTTTGTTCTCAACAATATAGAATCCCTCCTGACTTGGATGTCGGAAGTTCGTGTTGTCGGAGCCAATTTTCGGTTTCCTAGTTGGAGGTGGAATCCGATACACAGGTTTGTCTGCCTTCTTTTCTGAGCCACCAGCCTTATCAGTTGTACTCGTGGTTGTAGTTTTAGGTGTGGACGAACTTGAGAAACTATTGCTAGTTCTCACGTCAACCTTCTCAACATAGCTGTTTGGATCATCAATGAGATCACCTGCAAAACAAAAATTTATGCATTCTATTTTCTATGGTGAGATTTATTTCAATTATATTGTTTTTGTTGAGGTGACAGATAAATTGATTTTATTTTATTGTGTACTAGCAAGTAATAAATACTAAAATCTTAAAGAATTTTAAATAGGAATATTTTTTATTATCCTAGGTGAATTTTTAAGCTAAATTTCAAGTTAATCAGTACAGTAGTTCAGACGTTATGATGTGTCATGATGGGAATTTCCTATCCCGTATGTGTATAAACCAATTCTTTCCTTTATTATATTATAGACTATGTATCTATTATTATGTATAAAGTAAGGTGTCATCTGTATAGTTTATATAAAGAGTAAGACTAAATCATTTTCTAATGTCTAATCAAATATTCTGTTTCATTGTATACAAAATTTTTATAAAAGAAAAACTATATCTTCGTATTGAAGAAGGTGGAAGGGGCCATCTTGTAACTACTAACCATTGACAGGTTTGAAATAATTTAATATGATCAAATTTATAATATATTGGATTGAAAAAATAATTGACATAATAACATCAAATCCTGTACAAGATGTTATCCATTAATTAATAGATCGCAAGTGACTAAATATAATTAGGCTACATTCTGAAATAAACTGATACACGTCAATGGAGCCATATCAAGTGAAAATTAATTGAAAAACATGCAATTGCAAGGAACTATCCAAAATATAACTTCTCGATGATATTTTTAATTTATGGTATCAGATCAAAATACAGTGATTACCTTTAGTACAGTTTGTCTCGTCCGACCTATCTGCACAGTCCGAATAGCCATCACAAACATATGATTTGTCAATGCAGCTTGAATCGGTACAACGGAACTGAGTGTCTTCACAAGCTGTAAGAGAATTACAAATATATGAAAAAATATAGATAAATACGTCAAATCAATTTTAAATAAAATGAGTTTTGCATCATAGTAAATATTTGTTAATACTTATACTAAATAGAAACCCCAAATTCAACAATCAGCATTTTAAGATTTGTTGTGCTTACTTTCAACTATATGACAGATTGTTTTTTCATTAAGTTAGTATCGTATCCTGTGGAATTGTGTTTGTGGAAAATGGAGGTGCCCGACGATAAGTACCGTAATAATAAAATATACATCACGTTCTATTTACAGTAGGTACACGCAGGTGGACTACCGCAGATTGCAGTTGAAATAATAGAAAACATCAAATAGTTCTATAGGAGCAAATTAAAAGTATGACACTACAACGTATTTTTAATTTCAAGTTTATACCTTTATAATGCTTGAAAAAGAACTTTGTATTCATGGAATAATATGTGGAAATCGCCAGATCCTGTCAACACTGATGCTTATGAACAGAGAAGTGTGAAAAAGAAGAATTAAAGCGTTATTCAACTGTAAATGGAAAGTTCAAAGTTTTTTATTTACATTTGAATAGTAATACAATCGCAATTCTAAAACATAATCATGCTGTAAAACATTGATGAATTTTCTGATAGACTTATCCCATTTATTTCTTACGTCCTTATTAAATTGCACTCAATATAATTATTATCAGTCACTTTTCTAAATAATTCTCAATCTCATAGCTCACCTTTTGCATAAACCGGATACACAGACGAACTTTCTTCATCCAGGTCGGTCGCCTCAGTCGTTTGATGACCGCCATTAGGCCTATCACCCTCTTGTTCAGTTTCATCTTGTTCGCCAGCCACACAATTTATAGCGTGTGGAAAGTCACAAACCATTAGAATCGGATTGAATGCTCCCGATCCACATTTAGTCTCAAAAGTCCTGCCCCTGTCACAATTCAAGAACTTTGAACAATCGTGAGGATGTGGAATTATCCCACTGAACCCTTCAGGACACATTACAGGCTTTTTGTTTGTTTCTGGATCTCTGTTCTTCTTCCCAGTTCTGGGAGTAGTTTGGGCATAAACCTGGTTATTGGCACCACTGGGATCAAAATTTGGAAAGTTCTGATCGGGTTTTGAATTTGAGTATGGATCATTGGTGACAGGCCTACTTCCTGGCACAAATGAAGTCGGAATGTAGGGGTTTGGTTGTATGTTTGATGATTGAGCCGAGCCAGCGGGTTTCAGATCAGGACTGAAATTATTGGTTGCATCTCCACCACTGTTCGGATTGTACGACGGACTCTGATTTGAACCAGTATTTGAGTTTTGAGGATTGTTATTATAGGGATACGATCCACTAGGCTGTTGATATCCGTTTTGTTGAGATATTCCATAGCTATTTATTGCAGGCGTCTGGTAAACTGGATTCGGTTTGAAGAGGATCGAAGGTGAAGTGCCAGAATTGGGATTGTTCAGTGGCAGAGCCGGATTGAGATCTGGTGATCCAGTGTTTGACGGGTAATAAGGGTTGTTGGGCGAGGATGAAGGGTACTGATTTGAGTAGACCGGTGCAGAGGGAGGATTCTGACTGTTTGACGGGGGAGTCTGACCAGTGTGTGTACTATATGGGTTTTTTGAAGGATACTGCGAATTGCTCTGTGGATAATAATTTACTGGATATTGACTACTATCAGTAGGTTGATAAGAATCAGGACGTGATTGTTGATTAGTTGAATAGGAGTTTCCCGGATACTGGGAGCCATACTGACTAGGATACTGGCTGTTGGTGGGTGCATATGGGTTTGAATTTTGTTGCTTGCCATTTTGTTGGTTACTGGACGGTTCACTATTTGAAGATTTGCTTGGTGACTGACTGAGCAGCCAATCCCAATTTTGATTATCTTTAGAATTGCGTTGATGTTTGTCACTTGAAGGAAACTGTACGATTTGAGACTGACCATACTGAATTCCAGGCTGAAGATTTACTGGATTAGGACGGTTCTGACTGGATCCAATAGGTCGTTGGTACGGATGATTATTGTTATAATTTTGTTGCTCTGTGTTATGCGGATGACGATGCTGATGGTGATTATGATTGTTATGATGATGATGATGATGATGATGTTGTTGTGGTGGCTGAACTCCTGAATGCTGCTGATTGGAGATTGGAGTATTTTGAGTGTCAGTATTGAAGAACTGTCTTGGTTGTTTATCTTGTTCATAGTTATCAGCACCTATAAAAATAAATTCAATTTGATTATTTCCATGAAATCTGTTTCACAAGAATCACAAACATTTCGAGAATGAAAGAACTACAGTATTTTCAAGTAAATCAAAAAGTTGCTAAAACTTGCAATAGATAAACTCAAATGAGATAATTATTGACATTATTTGTAAAATGACATTGAATAATGCAACAATATCTAAAATTTAGTGTCAAATGTTTTAAGAATCTCATAAAATATCAAGGAACAGAAATGCCCATAGTGACGTCTTTCATTATTTTTTTCCAATAAATTGAAAATTATTTATCACATCATTAATAACATCACCATTGACATAATGATATATATCATTATCATTGATAATATAGTTGGTAGTCGCCAAATAGATAATAACTAAGATTAGATAGCATCAGCTTATTCTGGCTAAATGGTACAAGAACCTAAAAAGGATTTGAAGGAAGTTTATTGCTCATAAATAGATTATTATATAAAATATTTGAAGATTGAGGTTATGTACATGTATTCACGGATCGGTGACCTAGAGATCGATCAAACCGAGGAACGTAGAATCTGACCAAAACCCCTTGGCAGAGCTTTATTGCAATCAGATGGTGTGCAATATGAAAAAACACCCGTCCACGTGGCTAATTATTAGGTAGCATGGAATTAATATTAATGTATAGAATATTAACTAGCATGCAAAGAGCATAAATAAAAAACCAAATAAAAATAATTTAATGTATTCAGGAAATAAGAGTTACCAGGCGCATGAATACCGAATAAAATTTGCATGCACCAATAGTAAAACGGCAGTTAATAGGCGGCAACTGTAGGCCAGTTCAAAAATATTTCTATATATTTATATAAATGTACTAGATTTTGTGTTAAAATTTGTGTAATCTATGTTATCGATATGGCTCGAATGCAAAGAAATTATTAATCATATAATCTAAGCAATATTTTGGTATTTTTTGTAAGATCTATTTGAACCTAAATGGCGGAGGACTAAGATATTTAAATTTTATGCTAATTTGAAAGTCGGAAAGAGGATCTGTAAAACTTGAGAAGGAAGAACCAGCACTCGCCAGCCAAATGCCACCATAAGAGGACCCCAAATATTTTAGAGCGAAGTACCTTACTAATGATTTTGTAAAAGTTAAAGTTAAAGTAAATTATTAAATTTCTTAAAAGACTTCGTGATGCTATTGTGAAGCAGAAGTCATTTTCATTTTTAATTAAATTATAACCCCTTGGAGGAGACGATTCCGGCTACCATATTCCCGGACCACATGGAGTTGGATCGACATCGGCGGCTTACAAGAAGATTTTCGACACGTGAGTGATTAAATTTGAATTAGTGATGGGCGCCCTAGTGCTTCGAATTAATCTGATGATCAAAGCTAGCTCGCCGAAAGGGTTTTATTATAAATTGAGAAATTAATAAGAGTAATACTTGCGCAAGTAAAATTAGTATTAAAGGTATTTATTTGAAAGAAAAATATAGATCAATATTTTAGAAATTTCTATTAAATCAAAGAAGTACAAAA
The DNA here is from genome assembly GCF_014356525.2 of Nilaparvata lugens. Lineage (NCBI taxonomy): Eukaryota > Metazoa > Arthropoda > Insecta > Hemiptera > Delphacidae > Nilaparvata > Nilaparvata lugens. The sequence continues at coordinate 75,200,734 of NC_052505.1, read as the reverse complement.
TCTAGGCTATTAAAACATATGCATATAATATTTAATTTTTGCAATACAATTTGCGATAATTTATTATAGTTCTAATTCACTAGATGAATGGCTCTACCTATTCCGTCAGGTGCCGAATCTTGCACCCTGAGATAAAAATATATATTCGATACAAATAAATCTACTAAATACTAGAGATTTTAATATATATATATATTGGATTATTAGTGGCTAATTTATCAAGCTGATCTTAGAGCACACATTTTTTGATTGAATTATCCAAGTCGACAAGTATTAGCAAGCGCATATCGCAACTACATGCAACAGAATGCATATGATTTTAAGATAAAGGCACATGGTAATGATTCGTGCCATAAATCTAGAATATAAAGTTAGCCTGTGATATTTTTATTGATTTCAATTATTGTTCTATTTTTATATTATATTTTTTTATCGCTCTATATATATTTTTTGCCTCGATTGATCTTTGCATTATTTATGTAATATATGTATGAAACTTTCATGGTGTGCAATTTATTTTTTATTCCTCAACACTATAGTATAAGTATCATTTATATATATATTTATTATTTATTGAATTACAAGAGTTATAGGAGAAGCCCATATCTAGGCCTATCAAGATTTTTTAAGACTGAATACTATTAGAAAACCACGACCTAATTATATCAAATCTCATGCTTTACCGACTGATGCCAAGCAGGAGGCTAATCGTTATTTAAATATAAAGAATAACGTGACATAAAGACATGTCGTACCAACGTGGGACTGATGATGAGAGCCAAGCTCATTGAATAATTATTTGAAATTAAGTCAATAACCATATTGAAAATTATAGATAACTTATACGAGTTGTGAGGAAAACTGGCGAAGGGAAATTTGTATTACTTTTTGGGGAAACAAGAGCTTTAAATAGAGAGAAATTATATGTTTTAAAGAAAATTTTATATTATTAGTACTGTGAAAAATTACATGTTTATAAGAGAGATTATATTTTATAAGCCTAAACTGCTATTACTTTCTAGTCAAAAATATATTAGGTGTTTAAGCCGGTTGGAAAATAAGTCGCAGCCTGTAAACTAGCCAAGAATAAATCAACAAAACATTGGGGGCGCTAGAGCATTGTAAAAAACTTAAGTATAAATACCTTGTTGTAAGAGTATCCAAACACTTTACACATCACTGTTCACTGTAAGTCCCGGTTTGTGTCTCTTTTTTAAGCATCTTCGCTTATCATTTTTGTCACTGTTTAATTAGCATTTATCATATTTGACATAATGAATCACACTCCCGCAAACTCTGAAGTTTCATATATGTACGGCGGTTGCACAGATCCCACTTTGTCGACTCCAAGCACATCAAACCCCACCACGGTAGATGCCAATACGCCACGAGAAAGGGAACCAGGAAGCGTCGGGTCGATAGTCTTCGATCCACCAGGTCTGCAACCTCTATCATCCACTCGAATCGACGCCGCTGACACACCATTGAATCAACGGATAGTAGAGATCAACTTTGAAGGGGGCGAGGAGCAGCCTGCCGAACCCGCATCTCCAGAGGCCGAGTCACATCTGAGCAAACAAAGTCTATTTTCAGTCACAGAGCTAGATCCTTTTCAAAAGGTAATGATGGAACAAACTAGCAGTATGTTCAATATTATGCTACAAAACACAATGGACAAAATGATGCAGGAGATTAAAAAAGAGAATGTGGAAATGAAAGAGGCAAATAAGCAAACAATGGAACAGGGCATGAAAGAGACAGCGGGCGCTATAAAATCAGTAGAACGACGGTTGGATACTATTGAGGCTAAAGTAGAGAATCATAGGGAAGAATTAAAAGCAATGATAAATCTACAGAAAGAAAGTCAGGATAAAGTTACGGCAGGATTATCGGAAAGGTTGGATACGGTTACATGTGAGCTCAACGAAAGGATAGATAACCTAACCATACAAATCACTACACCCATTCAGGATATAACCAATAACATTAAGGCCGATTGCCACCAAGAAATCCACAAACAAATTACCGTTGCCAATCAAACATTAACAACTACAGTTGACAAAAATATTAACAGTATTAAAGAAATACAAAATAAACAGATTAATATGTCCACAAAAATGAACCAACTGCAAGGTAGCATCAATCAAAATACTGAAACCTGTAAAGCTTTAAACGGAACTCTACTAATTCAAAAATCCACTCTGACTCAATTAAATCAAGAAGTAAACGCAAATAAAATTACACATAATAGTCAATGGCAGATAACACAGGAAAAAATAACAGCATTAGAAAATCATATTCAACAACGACCTCAAGGGATTCAAACAGACAACCTCAACGTACATAGTATATTACAAGGACTAGGAAAATTTGATAATACTGATCGCCATTTGCAACCTCAACCATTCATTGATCAGATAAAATTAGTACAAACTCTTGCACCTACCTCTTGGAATTTTTGGCGTCTTCGTTTGACTAATTTATTGATTGGCGAACCCCTGATGTTCTTTCGGAGTAGAGCCCATGAATTTACATCATTGGATGAGTTTGTAGCTGTCTTCCTGGAACAGTATTGGAGCAGAAGTAAACAGTTGGACGTGCTAGCGGACATCATATCATGCGATTTCAACCCTAACTTAGACGGTGCATGTACCACTTTCGTCACTGCCCTACAGTTTAAAAATTCTCAATTGAGCGAGCCCATTAATGAATCGGCATTAGCAAGTATTATTTTAAAGAAGCTACCGTATCAAGTTAGAATGGCACTCGCCACACAACCCATTACTGATTGCAAGCAGCTGATTAATCATTTATATGGCATACAGTCTGCAATGGCAATATCAAACCACCGCTCAGACCAGAGATACGCATCAAATCAACATAATTCAAAATTTAATCCGCATAACAGCCAAAAATATGAACCGGTATCATATGATCGCTACCGATCTGCTCCTCAATTTGAACGCCGCTATGAGCACAGGCAAAATGGTAATTGGAATAATGAAAAATTTCAAAATCGTACAACCAACCACTATGCCCAGCAGAGCAATCGTAGGAATCACTATGATGGCCGTGATCGATTAAACTCACATAATAATCACACACAAAACAGTTACAACAGAAATTATAAACCGCCACCTCAACAAGTAAGTACAAATTATACACTAGCACATGCAATAGGTTTGAATCAACAAAAAACCCGGAACCCAACACCCAACGACCCGCCACCAGATATACAGAAAACTACAGCTAATAAACCATGACTATATGATACCCCCGATACAGCAAGCACAAGCTCAAGTGAAACAAACCAAGAAAAACAAGACATCTCAACATCATACACCACATTCAGAAATGATTTACCGGAGACTTTGTTAGAAGAAACGGAAAAAGAAAGCAGGCTACCGGATATACAAATGCAAGCGTATATCGATATAGAAATATATGGAATGAAGGTTCAAGCATTAGTAGATAGTGGTTCACAATGTAGTCTCATACAAACAGACTTATTCCAACGTCTGAAAGAAAAAACAAAATTAGCTACTCTACCGTTAACCAACGTATATGTATCAGGTATCAGTCCAGGACGGCGAATACATATAACTACTCAATGTTTACTGGAAATAAATCTTCAACAACAACGATTCGCATATACATTTCTTGTATTACCTGTTTCCGGTCCGCACATAATAATAGGTACAGATTTTCTACAACACTTCCAGGCCTGTTTAAATTTCCAAACCTCGAAATTTCATGCATTTACCGAAACCGAAGCATACGAAGTCATAGTACCCCTTGATCTGAAGAAACGCACTGAAGGAATCGCTGAGGTACATTTCGCTCACTACATGGAAGGCGTGCCGAGGGAGTGGGGTATCCACGGAATAGAAAATGCTATGGAGTGTATGGAGGTATTAAGCCTAACAACGAAGGACCGAGCACCGTCAAGAGCCGACTCTAGTACCGAAGAATTGTTAGAGATACTGATAAACAGAATTCATCAACGTACCGATTGGCACCCTGACACTAGACAAGAAATAATTCAAGTATTCCGCAAAAATGCAGACGTTTTTTCCGAACAACCTGGCCTAGCTACTCACTTCAAATGTTCACTCAACGTTAAACCACACGACACGTATTACCGCAAATCATACCCCATACCGTTCACCTATCGATCCGCCGCCATAGCAGAAATATCTCGCATGGAACAACTAGGAATTATAGAAGAATCCACAGCACCCTATAGTTTGCCGATTGTGTGTGTAGCCAAAAAGGATGGAACAGTGAGACTCTGTCTGGACGCTCGCGCCTTGAACCGCATATTGGATGATGACCGAGAAGGACCAGACCAAATTGAACAAGTTATGCAAACCTTCCATGGCAAGACCATATATTCAACGGTAGATCTGAGCGCAGGATATTGGCAAGTCCAAGTAGCACCGGAATCGCGCGATTATTTATCCTTCCTGTTTAATGGACGCAATTATAGGTTCACTCGTTTAGCGTTTGGATTAAGAAATGCTATGGCTATATTCATACGATGTTTGAGACAGGCGCTAGGAGACGATATCAGTGACTACTGTACATTATACGTGGACGATGGATTAATAGCCTCACAGAATATACGTGAACATTGCCAGCATTTAGATATAGTATTTGATAGATTGATAAATTGCGGATTGAAACTCAAATTATCTAAGTGTGAATTTTTTGCGAGAGAGGTGAAATATCTAGGACACATAATTACACCTACTGGCATATCACAGGACCCGGACAAATTATTAGCCATCAGACAATTTCCATCACCAACCAACCGTAAACAATTGCAAAAGTTTATTGGATTTTTACAATTCTACCGCCGTTTTAATAAACAAATGTCACACTACACCGCTCAACTCAGTCATATACTGTCTAGTACCAAGCCTTGGATTTGGACTGATAAAGAAGAGATCATATTCCAACAACTAAAAGAAGCCTTCCTAAATTCCGTCGTGTTGAAACACCCTAACCTAAAGAAACCTTTTTTCTTGAATGTCGATGCATCAGATTACGCGATAGGCGCAGAGATTTTTCAAGAAGATGAGCAAGGAGAGAAAGGAGTGTTAGCATTTTTTAGTAAGACACTCAATCCAGCCCAGCGTCGTTATTCTGTGACCGAAAAAGAGTTGTTGAGTATTGTGGAAGTATGTATTAAGTACCGGACATTGTTACTCGGCAATAAGATATTTATCAATACCGACCACAAAGCCTTAACATTTTTCAAAACAGCCAAATTGAATCACAACCGCTTATCTAGATGGTTTCTTGCGCTTCAAGAATACGACATCGAATTGACCCATCTGCCAGGAAAGAAAAATCAGACCGCCGACTTTCTATCCAGAGAAATAGACGCTACATATTGTCAAGATACCAACCTGAGATGTTTCGCCGTAAAGAGTGGAGAAAGCATACCATATCCTCCCAACATCCAACCACGAATTCATACCGCCATGTTAACACCTGAAAGAATCCGTATCGCCCAATATGAAGACCCAAGACTGTCCCGGATCCGTGAACTGATGGAAGAAGGAGCTGCCGAACCGCCCGACTACCTGCGACAGTATACCCGCTACAAAGGATTTATGTTCCACCGACCGGCTAAAAATACTTACGACTGGCGCCTAATCATCCCCGCTAATATGGAAACAGATTTGATAAAAGAAGCTCACGAACGCATTGGACATTTTGGAACTACGAAGACCCTCCACCTACTAAAAGAAAGCTGTTATTTTAAAAGCATGCATAAAAAAGTGGCCAAAATAGTGAAAGCTTGCGATATATGCCAGAAAGCCAAATACCCGCGATACCATATCAGAGGTGAAATGAATCCCATTCTCCCCAACGCACCATTGGAATTGATATCAGCGGATATATATGGTCCATTGCCCATGGCGCAATACGGAAAAAAATATATATTCGTTCTTACATGTGTTTTTTCAAAATATACCATGCTATTTCCCATAGGCAAATTGACCGGAGAAGTTTTGGCCCGATGCATAACGGAAAGATGGACAAGTGAAGTAGGAAAGCCCAAACGAGTACTATCAGACAACGCAACCTATTTTTGTAGCAAGCAGTGGAAAGAAATACTTCACCTGGCTAATATTAAATGGTCGAGGACATCTCTTTACAGCCCCAGCGCTAATCCGGTAGAGCGACGTATGGCAGAGATCTCTCGTTTTATGCGGACGTACTGTAATGAAAAACACCAACAATGGGTTAGGTATATACCATTTTTAGAAGAATGCTATAATAATAGCCTAAATGAAAGCACCGGTCGTACGCCTTACGAAATCATATTCGGTAAAAGGAATAATACATTTATCGAAAAATTAATTGATTTTCCAAGCTCAGAAGTGAATAAGTTAACAAACCCTAATATCCATCATCTGGTAAGGTTAAAGCTAGAGCAGAAGGCAGATAGCAGAAAGAGATTCCACGACCGAGCATATAAAATATTTTCATATAACATTGGAGATGAAGTTTTAGTAAAGAGCCACAGGTTATCAAATGCTTTGGAGAAAGTAACTCGCAAATTCTTTTTAATTTATTCAGGGCCATTCACTATAGTAGCCATATCGCAGCATAACACAGTTCAGTTACAAGAGAGTGAGAACACGCACATTGTTTGGTGGGAAAATGTAGCCAATATTAAGCCATATCACAGAATTTGAAATAAATATGATAAGAAATCAATGAAAACATTATTATCAAACCGATTACTAACCTTCCTTAATAAATTTAATATTGGTATAGGACCTCGTGGCAACAATCCAATGTTTAATTCCTTCCAGCCGTTAGAAGCCTGCAATAAGGAAAAGAACAATTTTTAAATATGTAATTAAATTATATACATCAGATAAAAAAGGACACAAGCGGGGATAATAAAATTAAAATTTGTTAATTACCTTTTTAAGAGAAAAAATTGAGCAGTTAGGTTAGTTATGAAAGTCGACAGCAAATTCTGATGTAACATGTAGCACTATGAAATGTAGAACAGCGACCAGCTGAGCAAAGCCACCTAAATCAAATATGTGACGTCTGTTGAACATATGTTTATAAAAAGAAATACTGTACCCAAAAGTTATTTATTATTGTTATTTATTATATTTATTAATGTCGATATATTTATTTATATGTTTTATATTTATTACTTTTAATTATGCCACGTTTGTTACCTGAAAAAGACTTAAAGTGAATACCAGCTACCAAAACCAAAGAGCCATTAGCAAAAGAAAAGTATTGTACCTGATGTATAGAAAATTATTTATATTAAGACCTAAGAAATACTATAAGATATAAGCCCAGAAGTTTTGTGAATCGAAATTATTGTCTAAAAGGAATCATTGTGAGAATTATGAAATGTGTGTAGTTAGGTTGGCGGCCCTGCAAGCGGCGAATTTAAAAATTACTATATGTTAAGTGTTGTCAGGAGGAGTACGTTTAGAAGTTTATATTTATGATATTTTATGTGTGTTGAGGAGGAGAATTTGTTATTGTATTTGATAAAGGTATAAAGGAGATGCAGCAAATATGTCTGCGAACTGTGATAGAAGTATGAGAGTATAATTATAAATAAAGTATAGTGTATATCGATGTATTGAAGGGTGGGTTTTCATTAAAAACATTGTGATTCTCAAATATTTTGAATTCAAACCCAGGGGCGCGTGTAACATATTAAATCTGGGTAGACAAAAAGCCCTAACAGAAACAGTAATAGGTCTGAAATAAAGTAACTGGCTAATATCGCCAATAGATAATAACTAAGATTAGATAGCATCAGCTTATTCTGGCTAAATGGTACAAGAACCTAAAAAGGATTTGAAGGAAGTTTATTGCTCATAAATAGATTATTATATAAAATATTTGAAGATTGAGGTTATGTACATGTATTCACGGATCGGTGACCTAGAGATCGATCAAACCGAGGAACGTAGAATCTGACCAAAACCCCTTGGCAGAGCTTTATTGCAATCAGATGGTGTGCAATATGAAAAAACACCCGTCCACGTGGCTAATTATTAGGTAGCATGGAATTAATATTAATGTATAGAATATTAACTAGCATGCAAAGAGCATAAATAAAAAACCAAATAAAAATAATTTAATGTATTCAGGAATAAGAGTTACCAGGCGCATGAATACCGAATAAAATTTGCATGCACCAATAGTAAAACGGCAGTTAATAGGCGGCAACTGTAGGCCAGTTCAAAAATATTTCTATATATTTATATAAATGTACTAGATTTTGTGTTAAAATTTGTGTAATCTATGTTATCGATATGGCTCGAATGCAAAGAAATTATTAATCATATAATCTAAGCAATATTTTGGTATTTTTTGTAAGATCTATTTGAACCTAAATGGCGGAGGACTAAGATATTTAAATTTTATGCTAATTTGAAAGTCGGAAAGAGGATCTGTAAAACTTGAGAAGGAAGAACCAGCACTCGCCAGCCAAATGCCACCATAAGAGGACCCCAAATATTTTAGAGCGAAGTACCTTACTAATGATTTTGTAAAAGTTAAAGTTAAAGTAAATTATTAAATTTCTTAAAAGACTTCGTGATGCTATTGTGAAGCAGAAGTCATTTTCATTTTTAATTAAATTTATAACCCCTTGGAGGAGACGATTCCGGCTACCATATTCCCGGACCACATGGAGTTGGATCGACATCGGCGGCTTACAAGAAGATTTTCGACACGTGAGTGATTAAATTTGAATTAGTGATGGGCGCCCTAGTGCTTCGAATTAATCTGATGATCAAAGCTAGCTCGCCGAAAGGGTTTTATTATAAATTGAGAAATTAATAAGAGTAATACTTGCGCAAGTAAAATTAGTATTAAAGGTATTTATTTGAAAGAAAAATATAGATCAATATTTTAGAAATTCTATTAAATCAAAGAAGTACGAAATCTAGGCTATTAAAACATATGCATATAATATTTAATTTTTGCAATACAATTTGCGATAATTTATTATAGTTCTAATTCACTAGATGAATGGCTCTACCTATTCCGTCAGGTGCCGAATCTTGCACCCTGAGATAAAATATATATTCGATACAAATAAATCTACTAAATACTAGAGATTTTAATATATATATATATATTTGGATTATTAGTGGCTAATTTATCAAGCTGATCTTAGAGCACACATTTTTTGATTGAATTATCCAAGTCGACAAGTATTAGCAAGCGCATATCGCAACTACATGCAACAGAATGCATATGATTTTAAGATAAAGGCACATGGTAATGATTCGTGCCATAAATCTAGAATATAAAGTTTAGCCTGTGATATTTTTATTGATTTCAATTATTGTTCTATTTTTATATTATATTTTTTATCGCTCTATATATATTTTTTGCCTCGATTGATCTTTGCATTATTTATGTAATATATGTATGAAACTTTCATGGTGTGCAATTTATTTTTTATTCCTCAACACTATAGTATAAGTATCATATTTTATATATATTTATTATTTATTGAATTACAAGAGTTATAGGAGAAGCCCATATCTAGGCCTATCAAGATTTTTTAAGACTGAATACTATTAGAAAACCACGACCTAATTATATCAAATCTCATGCTTTACCGACTGATGCCAAGCAGGAGGCTAATCGTTATTTAAATATAAATAATAACGTGACACATTATATGAGTGATACTATGGAGAAAGGATAGCACAAGAAGATATCCTATGATATAGGGCATTTATGTTCCAATTTTCAATGTAACTCAAGCCGATAGTTCTGATAGTTATTTTTGGTGGAGCTATGTGATGCTGGTAATCTCACATACTGTACCATTCATACACTCTCATCCGGCCAAATCAACAAATAGACAGTAATCGGCTCAAGTCGATAGAAAATCAGCTAGAAATTTAGAACATAAATGACCTATACAATGGATAACTTATGCTATATTTTCTCTATGGTAATACGGTATTAAAATTGAATGTAATACTATACAATAGTGTATAGTAATTATATAATGATTAAATAATTATATAATAAGCGCTAAATGTTGAAAGGGCTTCAGTCCCTTACTCACAAAGTAAATTTGTGGGAAACAACAAATAACTACTTAAAGTGGAATGTAAATTTTTGTCACCATTTTTTACTACTGTAGGTTATTCTCCCAGGAAACCTGGATCATCTAACATAGAGAATACTACTATGAATAAAATAACTATCATTATAAGGTTATTTGAAAGTTTGTAAATGATGCTCTTTTTATTTAGCATTTATCAATGGACATGAGACAGGAATGAATAAATTCCAGCAGTTATCAAGTTGATATTACGTCAATTTATTGTTATTTTATATATTTATGAGATTAAATGGAAAATTGACAATATTATACTAGGTAGAACATAGTTTTCTATGTTCAAAGTTCATCAGTTCATTCATCATCATCAGCATCTTGAATAGCAGAGGAAGGCCAGGTTATCAAATCGTTATAAAATTGCACATTATCATATGTTAAGTAAGTACTTTATCACTTTCCCAATGTCAGTCAGCTTCGCCACCTTGATCGGAACTTTTCCTAATGGGTAAGCTAGGTTAGGAGGTGGTAGCTCAGCACATTCTCGTGTAGATTTCATGAAGAATTTACCGTATTCGAATCAAGTCCATTGATGAAACGGTGAGCTGAGATGTAGCCTTTCTTATCAGATTCATATAAAAAATGATTCAGTGCACTTATGCCAAAAATTATTTTTTTGCTTCTTTCTTCTTTGACTGTTTCGATGGATAATGTTTTTTTTAGTATTTTCCCCTCCACTTCTTGAAATCCAAGATATCTACAGCCATAATTTCTCTTTTGGCCTGGGCAATTTTCAGAAAAGAGTCTGACTTTTTTGAAGTAAGATTTTACATGTGAAGTGAGATATCACAATAAATGTTATAGAGGCATCAGTCAGTGACTGCGATGCCTTTTTAACAAAAATCAGTTATTTCCCATGCCTTCTGTGACTGTAATAATGCATGGAATGATACCGTTTCAACACAAAACATTAGGTCGAATATCAAAGAACCAGATTATGTCACAATATGAAACAAAAATGACTGATGCCCTTTTAACATTTAGATTTATTAATACTGACATGTCACCAGTCATATGAGTGAAACTCAAAAACGTGTTGTAATGTGACAATGAATCAATAAATAAATAAATTATGCAAAAGCAGAGTACCTGTGAGGGGTTGCTGATGTAGGGTGTGTTGCTCTTTGGTGTTTGTGTATTTCCCGCTGCGGGATTCCTATCGAAATTGTTACCATTGTATTGTCTGTTTTCATCTCCATAGCCTGGATTTGATATCAGCCGGTTATTTCCCGATCTTGCGACCTGCTGCTCGTTTGAAATCCAAGGAAGTTGTTCACGAACGTTCCCTTCATTTTTGTTTTTTGAAACCGTTGCATCTGATGATCGATTACTGCTTAAATTCTCTTTTGTTGTTGAGGGTTTCCTAGGTATCTTGCTGGGGTCGAATACCTGAAACAGAATGAATTGTAAAACAATCATGAATTTATATTTACTCAGAGGAAATAGAACAAAAATACACTTTCAACTTGAATGGGAATTAAGTGATAGCTTGCTCATCAATAAATTACGGAAGACAATGAAATAAAATATTGTTTTACTCAACATTGGACAATAAAACAATATGTTCCTTTTTATAGGTTAATTTATTGAAAAAGCAATTAATGCAATTTAGATAAATTAGGTTTGTGTCTGGAGATGAACATGTGTGAGTTTGAAGGTAATTGAATACATCATCGAGATGAAGAGAAAGTACAAGTATATGCGAGCTAAAGACGTAGAATGGAATGACTATTATGAATTTTTATTAGGAATCAACAAGTTAGTAATTTCAATTAGGAATATAATCGTATGTTCCTTCCATCATTTTCTAACTTTTAGGAGGATATTTTGATTAATTCAATATATAATTAAAAACACACCGTCAGTTGAGGCAGCTTGATTCTTTATATAGAGGAATACTGAATGCATCAAGTTTTGTAGCGAATTCATTCTTGTAATAATAATCTTCATAAAATACTTTTACAAACATATTTAATGCGCGAAATATAGGTAGACTGCAAACTTCATTATACAATAGTAAAAATAAGGTCTCTTCATTAAATATTTACAAACAAAATGTAGACAATTTTCAGAAATTTATATTATTATTTCATCATAATGAATAATTGTGTATCATGAACCAATAAATAAATGAGTCATTAAAAATAATCAACAAAGTCTCACATCGTGTTAATTATTGAATATTATACAGTGTATCATGAACCAATAAATAAATGAATCATTAAAAATAATCAACAAAGTCTCACATCGTGTTAATTATTGAATGTTATACAGTACATTGAATATGTTGAGAGAGCCTGAGTCTAAAAACCAATTACCATAATGGTTCATAATAAATTATTCATGAGAAACTGGTACGTTTAGCACCAGTTTAGCAATACATTGGTAAAAAATGTTATTTTATATTAATAGCAATTACACTTACAGCATAGTTCTCGTGAGTTATTGATATTAAAATTAACACTATATAATAAACTTCTAGACACTTCATTTCATATTATTCACAAACTTATAACTCGTTTTACTGTACTGTAACACGATTGAGGATAATATTAATAAAGTCACAATGGAATGATTGATGAATAAAATAACAAATAATTAATAACAATTTTCCTGTAATGAGTGCATGACCTCAACTACGAGATAATGGAATTCTATCGAAATAATATCAACAAGTATTAGAGATCATAGTTCAAGTTGACTGATATGTTTCCACACTACGTACTGCTCCAACATTCAGTCATGAAATTAGTTAATAGAGTAAAGTGAGGCATGCACCATGGATGCCTCAAATCGCAAATACCAGGAATAAACATTTCTTATCAACAAACTTTGACGTTGATAAGCTACAAAATTGGTAATTCCCTATAAATTAGTCAATTCATTCGAAACAAAAACCAAATACCATAAACCATTTTCATATTTTTTCAATCCAGAGATTCCGATTTGATAGAATCAGCAGTTGCCTTGAGCTACATTAATAAACACATTTTCTATAATATTATGTGATTAGATTGATTAATGCCTATAAACAGCAATATTGATTGACTCAATTATTTGAATGTTATATCAGAGGAACATGCTATGCTCAGTTCAATGAGTGGAGTGGCTGACCGATTTTAGTTTTTGTCGTCTAGTATCATCAGTTGATCAGTAGGCCTGTAGAGACCGATTACTCTACGATATTGTATGGATTCATTGAATATCTTCAAGGGAGTGTAGCCTACATTTTATTATGTCAAGTTGAATGATGGGGAAAATTCTCAAGTCTCGACTTAGCCTAATAAAAACATTTGTATTTCATTTCTTATGAAATCTTAAATTTCTGATTAAGTTGGCCCTGGGTGTGACTGAATCGGTCAATTTCATAGCTTTTATCAGCCTCAAATTTCTCCCTCATAGAGTAGCCTACTGTACTTTATTTTCCTTATTGGTCATATAGAACTGCAACAAGGAAGCATTACTCCTGCAGTATAATAACACGTCAAAGTGTAATCTAATATCATATACTTCATTTTTAGCAAGCACAACAAACAAGAAAACACAACCAATTTCACAAAACATACATAAAGAAAAAATCATCTATCAAGGATTAGTTCGCTAATTTGTATGGACACAATAAAATAAGGAATTCCCTAAGTGCCCTTTTGAACTCCCTCAAGCCCTCAATTTCTCTGATGTGAGATGGAATGCATTGAATCTGAGTGTATTGTAAATTTCCAATCCCATATAAAACGGGCCACGAAGTGATCCGTGGTCTATATAGTGGATAGAGTGTTTGCGTAGCAGCATAGAGTCTCGGGTTCGAACCCTCTCACAACCAAAAGTTTTTTTAACCAGATCACTCCCGTGTTATCGGATGGGCACGTTAAATTGTCGGTCCCGGCTGAAGTATGACAGTCGTAAGGCTCATTGACGGCTCAAATTATATATTCAGGCGGTGGGACCTTCCCGCAAGGGACTCCCCACCAACAAAAGCCATACGAATTTACTTTTACGGGCCACTCTCCAGAAAACAAAGCGTATGAAGTGGGCATACAAAACCCCTTGTATTATTGGGATGATTCACCTGGTTCTCATCATATACCCGTCTAGTCTTGAAGACGAAGCTTGCTACATCAAATATATAAATAGCTGGAGCCATCAGCAATTTCTCTATTTTAAAATAAGGCCTGCAAGAGCCCCTTGCATAAATTTTATAAATTATTCTTACCAATTTCTTCTGCAGTGTAACTATTCCATTATTCTCAATAGTCTTCACCTAAAATATGATTACATAGGGAAAATAGAGCAAAGCAATTTGCTTAATTTCTATCTCATGACTGACAGAAAATAAGCATGAAACACCATAAGAACAGTTTTTGACTCCCTACTCAGGCCAATACTCTCAATGCAAACAAGCCTCTATTCAAATTACTGGTTGCATGATAAATATGTAGCTTCCATTTCGAATCTCTCTCCACCATCAATCCCAAGAATACTGTGGAACTAGACGTTTCAACTCTTCTCTGAGTACCTATTCAAGTTTATTCCAAAACTTTTATACACTCTACTGAAAGTAATTATTTTAGTTTTTTTTTTAGTTTAAACTTAGGCTCTTCCGAACAAACCATGAATCTAATTCAGCAAGAGTAGAATAAAGCTTCCTTTAACCAGACCTTGACTGCAGTCCTAAACTTTCTGTTTTCCAGATTCCTTACTCTATTCGGTAAAGAATTTACGTAGAAAGAAAGTACGTAGGTACACCATATCAGGCAGGTTTGCCTAGTATTGCAATAGTAAGTAGAAACAATCTCCTCTTCCTCAAGAAGAGAGTAAGTCTGGAAATAGGATGTTAATATTTACTTTTTTTGTGTCATAGAAATACATGTCCACTTGTCTATCCAGTGAGTGATAATTATATTTTGCATGCACCAAATAGTATATTGTATTGATAAAACACGGTGAAGATTTTCAGCCTGATGGAGATAGGACGACAGTGATCCAGGTAGCCTGCCGATTCCAATATCTTAAGCGCTTTTATTGTAAGAGTACAGTACCGTAGTAAATCTTTACAGCTACAGATGAATTTCCCCATAACTGAAGTCCATAATTCATATGGAATATAGTAGAGTATTGCATATATCCAGCAGATGCTTTTTAATGCAGGGGGAGAGGTATCAGAAGCCTAAAAAATAATCATAGCCATGGAAAGCTAAACAGACATTGTTAATGTGACCCTATTGTGAGAGCATTGATCTGGCTCAGCTCAAAACAGCACATAGTTTCTTGAGTTTTGTTTTCATTGAGCATCATCAGGTCATCGTCAAGTCCATAGACTTTTCGAGATCCGCGCCGCTCCACCGACCCAGTGCACGCTCTACTTAAAAGTGTTTATAAATGTTTTGCGATTTTTGTGAGCATTAGGTGCAGGACCGTGATCTGTTACTGTGTCCCAAGTATAGGATTGACTTCCACTTTTCTTGTCAATCAATCAAAGAATGGTGACGAAAACAAAATTGATTGTTTTACAAAGCTCCGTTGAGGTAATAATACGAGGCCCCCAGTCTAGAAGTCACCCTTTTTTCTCTTGAGAACCTATCCTTTTCGACTATTTCCTTCCACCCCGGGTCAGTGTGAAAGCACGGTCCCTTTCCATGCTAAGCATGAACTCGGTTTGAACTCGTCTCCGTCTGTCCGGCAGAAACGACGAATAGAGAGATAGAGTCTGACATAGGTCCGGAGCTAACGCGTTTAGAAAGACAAGGAACGGACGGTCCCTCAAGCTACTGTTGCTTTAGTCATCCCAGACCGACATTGGGATTATTGGATAAACGAGGTGTGGGCAAAAGTTTACTCACACTGGTAGGTCTAATTAAAACAAAAATCCCTTATTCAAATACCGTATGGTACCTACTGTACGTATTTAGTGCAATCAGTGAACTCTATACTAATTGGAATGGACTAGCAACACAAAGAAAGTGAGGCAGCTGGTAAAGATAGGCAACCCGCATTGCTGTGGGATTCGTCATTTTGTTAACATATTGGCTCTTATGAGAAAATGCATTGCAGTCTCAATTTCTATTTTATTTCTATATTGTATGTCTTATTCCATGAAAGCGTTATTTTTCCTTTATTAAGCAGTTCATTGTTAATTTTTTGAGAGAAAAAATAATGAAATAGGTTGAATATGAATAAAGAAAAGAATTTTTTATTTGTGACTGCAGTAGTTTTAGTATTGTAAACTTTTCACAAGCATGGGAATAACTTGTGGGCCAGATTTCAGAGAAGCGTATTATTTATTTATTTTTAGTTATCTAACAAGGACAAATATAAACTGTCATGAAATGATTGGGAATGAAAAAATAGGCTCATAGTCCTTATTATTCCAATCCCGAATTTTGTTCGTATACAGCCCAAAGGAGGGTTGTGTTTAATTGAAACTATTAAACACTGTCTTATGTTTATTTTGATAGGATATACTATTGTTTTTTGGATTATATGATTTATTGTTATTGTTAAAGGAAAGATTTATGATTTATTGTTTAAGGAAAGATCTCAATTTAATAATATAGGCCTACTTACATGCAGCAGGCTACGCGAATGTAGAATTATGTGGGTGTGCATTGGTGTAATTTCAAATCATGTAAGAGTGGGAGTTTCAGAAATGAAGCAAATAATGAAGAAACATTTTATTATATGACTATGATAAGCAAACAGTAAAATATGCTACATAATTACCTGAGTAAAATGAACAATTTGAAATTGAAAGGTTTCAAAAATTAATTACAATTCAGCTGAAAACAATCTCATATTTTTCACAATAAAAGTAGGTAAATAAAATAAATTATGTTGACTCATGATGATTCAATAATACAGGATTATTAAATATATAATGCTAGCAATATACTATAGTGAAACCCACGTTATAATGACAGTATTTGATTAACTTTGATGTTGCTATCCTCGTCTATCATTCGACAAAGCAGGTAGTACTATCCTATTCTAGCTCCGCAACGATGCCAAATTTGTTTTTGACAATGTAGAAATATAATTGATTGATACAGAGAATAGGCAACGCTGTTCCTCTATCTTAATCCACTGCCATTATAACGTGGACCTCACTTTAGGTATTCTGATAACATTTAAAATCAGTGTGGGAGTTTCAGAAATGAAGCAAATAACGAAGAAACATTTTATTATATGACTATGATAAGCAAACAGTAAAATATGCTACATAATTACCAGAGTAAAATGAACAATTTGAAATTGAAAGGTTTCAAAAATTAATTACAATTCAGCTGATAACAATCTCATATTTTTCACAATAAAAGTAGGTAAATAAAATAAATTATGTTGAATCATGATGATTCAATAATACAGGATTATTAAATATGTAATGATAGCAATATACTATAGTGAGACCCACGTTATAATGACAGTATTTGATTAACTTTGATGTTGCTATCCTTGTCTATCATTCAACAAAGCAGGTAGTACTATCCTATTCTAGCTCCGCAACGATGCCAAATTTGTTTTTGACAATGTAGAAATATAATTGATTGATACAGAGAATAGGCAACGCTGTTCCTCTATCTTAATCCACTGCCATTATAACGTGGACCTCACTTTAGGTATTCTGATAACATTTAAAATCAGTGTGGGAGTTTCAGAAATGATGAAAAGAAATCTATGAAGAAACATGTATATTGAATGTATTATAATTATGACCATGTGATAAACAAACAGTAAAATTTGCTAAATAAATATTATAATTGTAAATTGAACGATTTGATTCTTCGTATGGCATCTTTCATTGCCGAGATCTTGGCGTCCCTTCTCCTAATTTTTTGCCTCAAAGTTTTAACTTTTCGATTCATTAAATAATATGTTCTATCAAAATAAGAAGGTGTCTGTGTCGAAGAATCGTTCTTATTTTGTTGACTTGATGTTCTGTATCCATCATTTCCTGCCTTGATATTGATAGCAGATCAATATCCATTATTTGATGGTTTCCAATTCTTTCTTCTAATAGCTTCAATCCAAAGCTTAAGTAGTTTTGGTCTTTTGAAGGGAAAACTGAAACAAAATAAAAAATATTGTAAACGTTTGTGAATGGTACCTATGTTTTGGTATTTTGAAAAGTGAGTTACCAGTCATCTGAGAAGACTTTTTGGTATTTTCAGCATGCTCATCCCTAACCTAACCAAACCTAATACGGTACCTGATGTGCCCCTATCAAATAAATACCAAATCCATTAATGTATTTATAATTCAGTTCAACATAACTAATTTAAAAAAATATTGTCAGATGATCAAGGAATAGTGTGAGTATATATTATCTTGAGAAATACCAGATGTGCCCCACTTAAGTTATAGCCTACATACTGTAACTTACCCAAAACAATTAATTTACGTTTCTGGTTTTTGTAGGGAAACATTCACAATTTCTGCATCAGATATTATTTATTCTTTTTTGAATAAGGATTAATTTGTTCTTCAACTATGTTTCTTCATTTTAGATGCTATAAAGTAGGCCTAAATTTTCAATCAACATAGAAACTATAGTGAGGTTCACATTATAATGACAGTATTTGATTAACTTTGATGTTGCTATCCTTGTCTATCATTCAACAAAGCAGGTAGTACTATCCTATTCTAGCTCCGCACCGATGCCAAATTTGTTTTTGACAATGTAGAAATATAATTGATTGATACAGAGAATAGGCAACGCTGTTCCTCTATCTTAATCCACTGCCATTATAACGTGGACCTCACTTTAGGTATTCTGATAACATTTAAAATCAGTGTGGGAGTTTCAGAAATGATGAAAAGAAATCTATGAAGAAACATGTATATTGAATGTATTATAATTATGACCATGTGATAAACAAACAGTAAAATTGCTAAATAAATATTATAATTGTAAATTGAACGATTTGATTCTTCGTATGGCATCTTTCATTGCCGAGATCTTGGCGTCCCTTCTCCTAATTTTTTGCCTCAAAGTTTTAACTTTTCGATTCATTAAATAATATGTTCTATCAAAATAAGAAGGTGTCTGTGTCGAAGAATCGTTCTTATTTTGTTGACTTGATGTTCCTTGATCTGTATCCATCATTTCCTGCCTTGATATTGATAGCAGATCAATATCCATTATTTGCTGGCTTGAACATGGAGGCAGATCTATAGAAATCTCTTCTTTGATAGAAGTTGATGGCGGCGCTTCCTGGAATAAACAAGGATATTGGACATAAAATGAAAGTGAATTGAAGATTTAATGCTGAATGAGCAAAATTTATAGAATATATGAATATTAAGCCAACTCTGCAGGACTGCAGCATATTATTGCTGTCTGTATATTTACATTTTCTTATAAGTCATAAATATGATTGAATATGGTAGGCCTATAAATAAAAATATTAATCTGAGCACCCTTATAAATTATTTTGTCACTATATGTTTCGGCTATTAATGCCATTTTCAAAATTAATACTTTTAGATTTAATACTCGATTAATATTTTTATTATTTATACCAAAAGTGGCCCTGAAGAAAAAAAAACGTTTCAGCTAAAAGACAAATACCAGGCTGCTGAATTTTAGACAGTTGGAACCAATGTCTTAAAATGTTTGAATCACACAAGATTGGCCAGAAAAAATATCTTGTTTAGGACGAGATTAAATTCCTCTGAATATTGAGAAGTCAGCAAATAATCCACTCAACTAATGCCACTCAATAATATACTATACAAAAGCAAATAGCATGAAAGTGGAATATTGATCTTACTTGTTTCATAATTCTCCTTCTTGGCTGGGTCACCTTCTTCAATAGATGAGATGTAAATGAGAACACGCTAGGTATAGCATCTGGTTTCAGAAGTTTCTGAGTCGATCCTGGCTTTTGTAAATAATCTGTAGATAGAAAATGAGCACCACAAATTCTACTACTTTTTGATGGTTTCCAATTCTTTCTTCTGATAGCTTCAATCCAAAGCTTAAGTAGTTTTGGTCTTTTGAAGGGAAAACTGAAACAAAATAAAAAATATTGTAAACGTTTGTGAATGGTACCTATGTTTTGGTATTTTGAAAAGTGAGTTACCAGTCATCTGAGAAGACTTTTTGGTATTTTCAGCATGCTCATCCCTAACCTAACCAAACCTAATACGGTACCTGATGTGCCCCTATCAAATAAAAATACCAAATCCATTAATGTATTTATAATTCAGTTCAACATAACTAATTTAAAAAAATATTGTCAGATGATCAAGGAATAGTGTGAGTATATATTATCTTGAGAAATACCAGATGTGCCCCACTTAAGTTATAGCCTACATACTGTAACTTACCCAAAACAATTAATTTACGTTTCTGGTTTTTGTAGGGAAACATTCACATCAGATATTATTTATTCTTTTTTGAATAAGGATTAATTTGTTCTTCAACTATGTTTCTTCATTTTAGATGCTATAAAGTAGGCCTAAATTTTCAATCAACATAGAAACTATAGTGAGGTTCACATTATAATGACAGTATTTGATCAACTTTAGTTTTGCTATCCTTGTCTATCATACGACAAAGCCGGTGGTACTATCCTTTTCTAGGTCCACAACGATGCCAATTATGTTTTTGACAGTGTAGAAATATAATTAATTAATGCAAAGAATCGCCATCGCTATTCTTCTATCTTTATCCACTGCCATTATAACGTGGACCTCACTATATCACAGTATACTAGGAATATAACCAAATTTCTTGTTTTATTTTTGGTCAAATAAACTGATCAATATAAAAATAAGTATTGGAAATGTATGTAAAACAAAAAAGTTTCTTCAAAAAAATGACTAAAAATGTTTGAAATGTTTGACTTACCTGTGAAATGGTATTTCCTTTCCTCTAACATGCCCATTCTTGCATCCAAATGCAACACAATACATCACCATTTTTCGGTCGTATTTTTATTCAATTCCACGCATTCTACGACAAATACATCACAATATTTAAGAGAAAAGGTTGTGATCTTATACTGACAGCCCTATACTCATTCAAATCCGTTTTTCAACTTTAAAAATGAAAAATCGTACTCAAGAGCTGCAACAACCTGCTTAGATGTATGAGTACGAGAGAGAGGGAATCCCACACGGTATGTCTGTCTCACTCACTCCGCCTTACACACTTTTGGTTGTAGCTTAGCATTGAACAGCCCGTTCCAGTTAGTACAGAGTTCACTGAGTGCAATATGTTAATATTATGTTTTTATATTGATTTATATCATTGAATGGATATATTCAAATATTATATTTTTCTCTCCCATTCATATTATAGTATATTCTGATTTTTAATTTCAATAAATGAAATAAAATTCAAAAAGGGCTGTAAATAAATTAATAGGTACCCTACCTATTAATTTTTTTACAAGCAACCTCTAAAAATAAACTTACCAGCCATCAGTAAAACTATGTTTCATTCTGAATAGTTTATAAACCGCAGGAAGGCTATATTATAAAAAAACTAAAAACATTAATCCATTAAATAATTTTATCAAAACTCAAATCCACATGAGTGTGGAAGCGTTGAAGACTGAAAACGAAAGTTTTGAATAGAAATCTAGAGATAAACAAATAAACATAACCTAAACATTTTAACGAGAGACTAAAAATCCAAACAAGGGTCAACCTTCAGCGCTCCAGTTTGCATTTTGTCAACTACAATGACAACACATATTATTTCTGATTAGAAAATATTCTAAAATAATAAAATAGCATATTGCCAATTAAAATCCTGAATTATGCCAATTTCCTACCCTAAACTAATTTCTCCCTGAAATCAGGAGCCGTATTTCTTGACCTTAGTGCAGCATGTGACACGGTGTGGACATCTGGTCTTCTCTGAAGTTAGCAAGGATCCTGAAATGCAAGGCAACCATCAATTTCTTTGGGGCTATATTGAGAGACCGTACATGCAGAGTGTCTCTTTATGGTAAACTTAGCACTATTAGAAGATTACAAAATGATTCACCTCAAGGATCGGTCATTTCACCCATTTTGTTCAATGTTAAATCACTGCAGACCTGCATGTTACCACAGAGAAGAAAGTAGTTCCTTTGTGATGTTACTCAATCACGCAAGCTCATCTATGCCGATGACAATGACATTGGGTTTTTTTTCAAGGACGAACTTCTGAACAGCTCCAAATTGTGTTGAATAAGGATTTAGAGATAATGGCAGAATACTTCCAGCAGTGGTTCTTGAAGCCAACCCCGTCCAAAACTGTCAGCAAACTTGCGGGAAAAACCTGGGGATGTGACATGAAGGATATTCGAACGTCAAGTCTGGCACTTCTATACAGCACAGGGGAGTAGCCTACTGCATGCTCTTCTGTCTAGGCTCGTAGCAGACACGTTGAGAGAATTGATACGGTTTTCAATGAAACTATGAGTAAGATTATTAGGACATTGAGTCCAACAGAGACTGAGTGGCTGCCTTTGTGCTTAGTAATATCATATGCCTCCAGATTTCAGAAGGCTTAATAAGATAAGACAGATTCATTTCCCAGTTGCAACAAATGCATGGGTGTCTCCCAGTCTCTAGAGATTTGCCTAACCCTCCACCAAGGCGCCTCAAGTCAAGAAGATACTCAATACTTGATTAGCAGGAAGAAATAAGAAGTGCAAATGAGTTATGGAGACTGAGATGGTTGCAGGGAGAGGCTAGGAACAGAAGTCTTGTGGGTGACTCCAATGACATTGTCCCTGGCACCCAGCTGAGATGTAGAGTGGTGTGGCAGGTGGGAAAGGTGACAACAGCATGGGGATACACCTCTGTGCCAATTTGGTCAAATTCAATCAATGCAACACCTGATATAAGTGTCCACAATACTCATATCATGGAGGGCTAACTCAAGTTCTTGCTGCTGGAGAAGAGGCTTGTCAGTGGCTCCATAACTTACTTAGTCTATAACATATTGTGTAAAATTATTATTGACCTTGACCTATGAATGCATATATGCATTTTTATATATATTTCTCACTAATGCTAAATAGCAGGCCATTCACTATCATCAGACCATAGTCCGTAGAAGATTACTTTTGACTTGTGCAGCAGAGAAAGGTAAGAATACAGAGGAGCGATGTTGCCGTTCTGAACCGGCCAGCGGTCTCTAATTTCTAGTGACAGTTTATGTGCTCATGCTTAACATGCAAAGTTTCTTCCCTAGAAGCTCTCAGTCGACTGAGTCTAATCGACAAATTGGCAACTGCACTTCTTCTATTCATCACTGTAATTGGCTTATCCCCTCCATTTCTTTCCGCCGCATATTCCTCCAAGTTGAAAATAATTTTTTATGGACTATAGTTGTCCGACGTCGGACCATGAATGGATGCAGGAAGTCTAGTCGGACGAGTTGGATCTACAGGCGGGCCAAGGTCCAACATCTAACACACCTTTGTTTTCCATCGACTAGACTGAAGTTTGAGAACAATTTGGAGCGTGTGGAAAACGAACAGAAGTTCTACTAGTGGTTCAACAAGTTGGGCCACTAGTCGGATCGTGAATGACTGTGCTTTAATATATAATAATTTCCTCAACTTACTATTAAGCTAACCAAGTCTGATATGTTATACTAGAAGTTCTTATAGCTGCTAATAATTTAAATACGATTGTCATAATAAAAAAGTCGGCTAGTGAAGAAAGCGTCAGGTTGGCTGGCCTACCGATTACTGCAAAACATTGCGACAAACATAGCGGACGCGCAGTAGGTCCACTCTATTCATAAACTGGTGAAAATCTAAACGGGAAACGAAATACTGATGAGATAACGATTATATTTTATTAGAGAAGTTAATACATGGTATCATAGGTAATGATAGTAAAAGTACATAGTCGAAGTATATATTGATAGTAAGATAATAGAGTAGTTCATGCATATGCACGCATTCGTTTGACTAAAAAAAACTTGCCAAAGGTCTTTTCTACACGTATCGAATATCGGCAAACACCCGATTCTCTGCCAATCGGAGGACATTCTGACTGCTGTGACGATGTCAGTTGACAGTCGGTGTGGAAACTGCGCACGAGTGGACTGGATTGCTATTATTCCAGCTCTTGCCTTCACTTCGATTTTGTGGAGACGAGCATGCACAATATATCCCATCCATACTCTCGTCAACCACTGCGTGTTTGCGGCAAGCGACTCAGCAAGAGTGTGGCCTAAGCATATTGTGAAGAAATTGTAATTTGAAATATTGTAAAAATCATGATCTCAACAATATTACGTTTCCCGTTTGGATTTTTACCAGTTTATGAATAGAGTAGACCTACTGCGTGTTCGTCATGTGGATATAGGAAGATCAGCAAGACATTCTAATTTTATGACAGTGCAATTCAATGATATTGTTATTATTATTATTCTAAATTTTGTTTCGCATATTTCTGGACTCGAAATTTGAAAGTGAAGCAGCTTAACCTTCTTTTTGGACATCTATTAAAATTTGGAAAGGAAGCAGTTTGGGCTAGCCTATTGGTCCCTTTCTAATCATATACCGGTATATGATTTGTGCATTATGGAATGTGAATAAATATTATTTTCTCACAACTTTTAATTCACAGGCACCATACTGGAATGGTTTACTTTTCAAATTAGCCGTTTTAGAGCAGTTGCAATGTACAAATGGAACACAGGAATGTAAGGTGGAGCACAGTTTAGATCATATTATACTACAGACATCCTTTTCTTTGTTATTTCTGGTCATTACTGAGTTTTTCTAAAATACCAGCAAATCAAGGTTTCAACAAAATAAGAACACAGCTCGCTCCTTGCCACATTACTTCAAATATTTATTTCACAAAAATTATATTAGATAATAACAAGAAAACGGCCTAAAAAAAGAGCTAAGGGATTTAACGCTAAATGCATTGTTACTTTGATCGATCACCATAACACGTAAGTTTTTGTGGTCTCTTCAACTCAGAGAGAGCATCAAGTAGAAACAATATTGATATTACTCTAGTGAAAAATAAACGACTAACCTTGCACAAAAATATTACCACACACATGTGAGCTCTTATACAGCTAGCTAATAATCACTAAATTTGGCAGCGAATGACCAGCATTACAGCAACTAATTCAGATGACAACAGCCAACAACAATTTGAAATTCTTCAGTCTAGTTTACAAGAACTATTAATACCTGTCTATTTGTCTAGCGCACTTTACTTACAGCCAATCTATAAAATAAGTTGGAATGGAGTATGAAATTATTTTGATCGATAGTGTTACATCAAGTAAAAATATGATTGACAAGGTTTGTTTTTCACGTGAGAAATAAAATTGTTTGATTGATCTAGAGTTGACCGCAGTTGCCGATGACAATTTTGCTGGTGGTCTTTCCACTTTGCGATCCGTAGGACTCGAGCTTCTTGACGACATCCATGCCCTCGACGACGGCGCCAAAGACCACGTGTTTGTTATCCAGCCAGGGCGTCTTCACTGTTGTGATGAAGAACTGACTGCCGTTGCTGTTCGGCCCGGCATTCGCCATCGACATCACACCTAGCACAAAAACACAAACATCAGTCTCATAATTGCAAACATGGCCACAAAAAAACTAGCCTATCAAAGACATTGGCATATATAGATAGGTTCATATTACCATTATTAGAGGAATGGCTGCATCGCAGCTTATAAATTTAAAACATTAATACATTATGTAGTTGAAACATCAAATTCAACACTGACCAAATTTATCACATTGGTTAATTTTGCTCAGGCATCACCAATCATCACAACGGGTTGATTTTAAAATTACTAACCAACCTAATTAGCTTGCATTCCTCTTTGGTTACATGTTTGAAAGTGGAAATTAGACTGGGTTTTCATTTAAAACTTTCAATTTTATTCGTGCATAAGGATTAGTCCTGAAAAATCCTCTCATTTCCAACTGCTGGTATATCAATGGCAGACTCAAAGAGATTTCACCCACGTTATCTCTAAATGTGTCAATACTAGTCCCCCTAAGGAGTTAAAAGATTACTTGAACTAAATTTCAACATATCAGTGAAAATTATAATTCACACGAGTTCCAATTGGACTATTCCCACTAAAGATCACCGTCAATGTCACTGCTCTGTTTCACTGATATGTAGAAATCCAGCATTTATACACGACTTAATAGTGAGATTCAAGTCAGCACCTGATAACTTTGGTTTGTGATAGTTAAAGCAGATAACTCCATCCTTTTCTATCTCCGTACCTTAGCCAAATCGTTTATGAAAAATATAATGATCTAACAAAAACACTTCACTTACATGGGCTACTTTTGAACAAATTGATATAAACCAATATAAAAATCTTGTAGTACCCTTTATTTTCAAAAACTTTAGAATAGTTCAACGACTAGTTTCGACCCTAACTTAGGTCATTTTCAAGTTGAAATGTAGAAAATTATTTTATTTTATTTTTCCATGATTTTATAATACATTTTTGTACGGTAATTGAGAAAGAATACTTTTTTAGATCAAATTAATAAAAACAATATAAAAATATTGTAATACCCTTTATTTTTAAAAATAAAATCATGAAAATAAAATTGTATAAATATAATAAATAAAATAAAATTGTAGAAAATAAAATCATTTTCTACATTTCAACTTGAAAATGGTCTAAGTTAGGGTTGAAAGTAGTCGTTGAACTATTTTGTTTTTAAAAATAAAGGGTACTACACAATTTTTATATTGTTTTTATTAATTTTATCTAACAAAGTATTCTTTCTCAATTACCGTACAAAAATTTATTATAAAATCATGGAAAAATAATATAATGTTCTGGGTGAATAAAATATAATTAATCACCATAATTATAATAAATATATATGGTTTTTGTTTGTATTAATTATTTTGAATTCCAGTTTGTAATTCAAAAATGTGAAAGTGACATAAGTCAACCAAGCTAAATTTGGACTGTTGTAAAAATTAGAATTGGAACCGTTTCAGGCTTAAGCCTGTGGTACTCTACTGGAAGTTGTGTTATGTTAAAAATGATAAAATAAATAAATTAATAACCAATTATATCATATACTAAAAATACATATACAGATCATTTATGTTAAAAATCTGGTGTGGCGCACTCACAGAACTTTCCTTGCCGTTATGAAAATTGATCACCTGACGCTAGTGTACACGCGCATCTCAAGTCTACTTTTAAACAAAGATCTGAGCCAGCTGGTAACAGGACAATAACGCTGGAGACATACGAGTTCTGCTATCTCTTCATAGTGAATCATTAAATTTAATAACAGTTGCCAACATTTTGCAATTGGATAATTACATTTTCTCGAACTTCGAGCTTATTTTCAATTTTAGGTAAAAATGTTACTGGAAATAAATTGTAGAGATTTTCATGCTGAATCTTGTCCACTCGAAATTTCTTGTTCAAATTGTATCTGAAGCCTGATAATTGGGAATCTAAAATCGAACTTTGCATAGATGGGGCGGAGCTCCTGAAATTTTTACAGATATGAGACTTGTGGCAGTTGATAGAGCTTATCAATGACTATTCTAGGTATAAATTTAATCAAAATCGTTGGAGCCGTTTTCGAGAAAATCGCAAAAAACCCGGTTTTTGACAACATTTTCTCCATTTTAGCCGCCATCTTGAATTGCATTTGATCGAAATTGTTCGTGTCGGATCCTTATAGTGTAAGGACCTTAAGTTCCAAATTTCAAGTCATTCTCATCTTATGGACTCAGGGGACCTTGAAACGTATATAAATTTAGAAATTGGGGTACCTTAACTTTTTTCGGAAAGCAATACTTTCCTTACTTATGGTAATAGGGCAAGGAAAGTAAAAATGATCAAATAAATTAATTAATTCATAAACAATTATATCATATACACTGGGATTACTTGAATCATTTACTATAGAAGATGGTTGAAATATGAGAACTGGCAACTCTGTCGTCCCATCATTTTCAAATTAATGTCACGATAGATAGGTGCCTACCTGGTCCAGTGTGCTTGAGCGTGAAGTTCTCGTCCTCGAACTTGTTGCCGTAGATGGACTTGCCGCCGGTGCCATTGTGCTTGGTGAAGTCGCCGCCCTGGCACATGAAGTTGGGGATGATGCGGTGGAAGGTGCAGCCCTTGTAGCCAAAGCCCTTCTCGCCGGTGCACAGAGCGCGGAAGTTCTCCGCCGTCTTCGGAACCACATCCGGTCTCAGCTACAACATCACATTCAATAAATCAATACTACACTTACAAAGGAACAAATTATATGAATCTTATTGGAAATGTATTCCTCTTTCGAACATATCCTTGGAATTGAATTTTGACTGATAGTTTTCTAGATATTAACGTTTTTCTAAAATATCAGAAAATCGATAGTCCTCTAAAACCAAGTTCGATATAAGAAAATTTTACTGGACATTTATTGTTGCAAATTTCATGTAGAATCTAAAGTCTTCGGCTGTTACACCTTATAAGGAATAAAGGAAATAATGGAACATTTTCTAATATTATATATATTCATATTCAACAGAAACTATAGTAAGATCCATGTTATAAGTGAAGAAAGACAGAAGAACAGTGTTGCCGACTCTGCCTTGCCACTAACTTCTAAATTTGATAATATTGAAGGTCAACCCACATGAAGCGTTTCCTATTATAGAGGATAGCTGATACTGGTATATCTAATTTGATATGAAGGGCCAAGCCACATGAAGCGTTTTCAGGCGTTCTTGCACTGGCGGCGGACAAGTCTGCAGAGCATGAAGCTCTCCGATTAGCGATTATTCCCGAACGCCAACCCATCAGCTGATAATCAGCCAATCGGCGAGCTTCCTACCCTGCCGCCAGTTCAAAAACGCCTGAAAAACGCTCCATGTGGCTTAGCCCTTACTGTTCATTCTTGTTTAAAAACATCAATTACATTTTAATCGTCAAGAAAATATATAGCCGTATTTCAATTATTAAATAGGTAATAAATTCTCAGAATTGAGATTAAACATTTTGTTATTTATATTTCCACATTGTTAAAAAACGATCTGGCAACATTGGGGAGCTATTTGGATAGTGCTTAGAACTGTTTTGTAGAATAATATACAAGGATAGCAATGCCAATATTGAATACTGCCTTCAACACGTTGACCTCAGTATAGAAATACTAGATTTCATAAATATACATGGTGTTTCAGAAGTAGCATCGAACATATAATGATATTGTTCCTGGATGATAGGAGACTACAAATGTCGTATTTGAAGTGTTCAAGATTCAGCGGTTATCCTTATATCTGCCATTTTGTTTTTTACTTTCCTTTCCCTATTACCATAGGTAAGGAAAGTATTGCTTTCCGAAAAAAATTAAGGTACCCAAATTTCTAAATTTCTATACGTTTCAAGGTTCCCAGAGTCCAAAAAAGTGGTTTTTGGGTATTGGTGTGTGTGTGTGTGTGTGGTGTGTGTGTGTGTGTGTGTGTGTGTGTGTGTGTGTGTGTGTGTGTGTGTGTATGAGTGTATGTGCGTCTGTGTACACGATATCTCATCTCCCAATTAACGGAATGACTTTAAATTTGGAACATAAGATCCTTACACTATAAGGATCCGACACGAACAATTTCAATCAAATACAATTCAATATGGAGGCTAGAATGGCGAAAATGTTGTCAAAAACAGGGTTTTTCGCGATTTTCTCGAAAATGGCTTCAACGATTTTGATCAAATTCATACCTAAAATAGTCATTGATAAGCTATAATATCAACTGCCACTAGTCCCATTATCTTTAAAAATTTCAGGAGCTCCGCCCCATCTATGCAAAGTTTGATTTTAGATTTCCAATTATCAGGTCTCAGATATAATTCAAACGAAAAATTTCGAGTGGAAAAGATTGAGCATGAAAATCTCTTTAATTAATGTCTAGTAACATTTCACCTAAAATTGAAAATAAGCTTGAAATTTGAGAAAATGTGATTATTCAATTGCAACTGTTTGATTCTATTGAATCATTCACTATGAAGAGATAGCAGATCTCGTGTGTATCCAGCGTTATTGTCTTGTCACCAGCTGGTTCAGATCTTTGAATAGTAAACTAGTATGTGCGGGAACACTAGCGTCAGGTGATGAATTTTCATAACGGCAAGGAAAGTTGTGTGAGTGCGCCACACCAGATTTTTCACTTAGGAATTTTTATCTCAAGAACGAAATGTTGTATTGATCTGAAATTTGACATGAATATTTATGCTATAAAGAGAGACTGAACATTAAAAAATGTTCTATGTGAATTTTCTAAATGGCGGCCATTTCAAATTTTTGATGGCAAATTTCACAAAAGCCGTTCACTTTACAGAAAATTTACAAGAGACAAAAAAGTTAGGCTAGCAAATTTTATCAAGATTTCAAGGATACTTTATTTATTAAGATTGGTCGAAGAATAACAGAGAAATTGATTCTTTTCGTACTGCATGCATGTACAAGACAAACAAGATCATATAAAAAACATTGTAAAATCAGCTGTATGGACATATGGAGCCATACCGAGGTTAACTTCATCTTAAATACAATTGAAATTAAAAACTTAATATTGATGTTTAAATGGTGGAAAGTGGTCATGCATGCAGTACGAAAAGAATTAATTTCTCTGTTAGCCTATTCTTAGACCAATCTTGATAAATAAGGTAACATTTCAATTTTTATAAAATTTGCTAAATTTTTTGTATCTTTTAAATTTTCTGTAAAGTTAACGGTTTTCGTGAAATTTTCCATCAACAATTTAAAATGGCCGCCAACTTGAAAATTTACATAGAAAATTTTCAATTTTATTTTTTAAAGTTGAGTCTTTATATTTATAGCATAAATTTAATATATTCATGCCAAATTTCAGATCAATGGAACATTTCGTTCTTGAGATAAGAATAACTAAGTGAAAAAGACAAAATATGGCTGATATAAGGATAACCGCTGAATTTTGGACACTTCAAATACGACATATTTGTAGTATCCTATCATCCAGGAGCAATACCCTAAAAAGTTCGACACTACATCTGAAACACCCTGCATATAAAATTCGTTATGTAATTCAAAAAATTAGAATCAAGCACACTATG
Organism: Nilaparvata lugens; assembly: GCF_014356525.2. Lineage (NCBI taxonomy): Eukaryota > Metazoa > Arthropoda > Insecta > Hemiptera > Delphacidae > Nilaparvata > Nilaparvata lugens. Next base: position 75,169,511 of record NC_052505.1, on the reverse strand, counting down.
AATTGGATGCGCTCCTATAGTAAAGAACAACCTAGTTGATAGTGGCTCAACGTTTGAATGTTTTAAACTATCAATTTCAAAAGTAAAATAAGACAAGGTTATTGTCACTTAAAAATTCTCTGTTTTACTAAATTCATTGAATGTTATGTAATAGATTGTAATCTGTTAAGTTCTAAACAGGTTTTCTAGTTGAAAGAAAGCACTTTGTCTCACTTTAGAATAATTCATACCTATAAGACTGACAGGTATCTTGTCTTTGGTTAAGGTAGATGATCAAATGACCTTCAAACATACACATTGAATTCTACTTCCAATATACTCCATTTTTCATTGTTAGATAGCACGACATCCTACTAAAAAGACTAGATATAGAAAACAAAAATAAGGAAATATTGGAATAAATTACAGGCCTACTACTGTATTTGCAAATACGATAGCCTAGGGTAACAACATTAATGGAAGTTTTTTCAGCTTATTTGGAAACCGATCTTCCATACAAGCAATATAAATAGAATAGCTTCTCGTTAGAAAAGTTATGATTCTTCATAGAAAAGGCATAAGTTATGTCATTGAAGTTTAAAATTTAATATTTATCAATAAAAGTTGATGTGGTTTTTAATTAGGCCTAGTAAGAGAACTACTTACTAAAACATTGTGAACAGCTATTACTTACAAGGTGGAACTATTGGAATCAATAATTTGACAACCTTCTCTTTGGAAATTACTATTGTACACGGATATCACAATATGGGACAATAATATTATTGTGTAATTTAAATTTTGCGAAAAGTAGGCTTGGCCGAGTGTAATATACAGGTCTCCTAGTTCCTGTAGGCTACCTGTCTGGCCCACTGTGCTATAATGTCTCCCGGTCCCTGTATATCATCTCAACAATATTACCATCTGCAAGTTAATCTAACAACCATTTCCTGTCATGAAGGCTAGAAATATTTACAGTATAAATGTATCTACTCAAATCCTTCATAGCCCGCGTCTCGACCGTTTCAGACCAGATCCTTATTAGGCTACTGTTTTGGCAAGGTGAGAGAGGTAAAACAACGGCACAGTATAAAAGACTACCAGCGTCACAAAAAAGAGCTAGTTTACTAGGACTATTGTCTCGCGTTAACAGTTGGATTTGGAACATAAACGCCTAATACCATGACATATCTCTTTTTTCTTTTCTCTATACTATTAGTCAACATTATTCCTATTGGATTACTGCACCAGGGGCCTATTGCATGAGAAAATACCTATAGTATAAGTAGTAGGCTGGTTATTAAATTAAGAAATTACAATATTTTAATTTTCTCATAGCTTGTATTATCTCATGCAACAGGGTTCAGGCAGTTTCTACATATATTTCCCTACACTGGCTTCTAAGCATTTCAACACAGTTATGTAGTTAGGTTTACATACGGTACAGTAGTACCTAACTCATTATATTATATACTCAGTAAACTGAACTAGTCAAGTGAGCATTTCCAATATAAAATATTATAATTGGTAAACGTGATTAGGAAAGCACTCAGATCCTATGTACCATTACATAAATTTATTATTATTACACAACTTGTCTGATGAAAAACTTGAAAATAGAAATAACTCAAAATAATATGTTAGATACACCATAATTTTTAAAAACAGGAAAGAAATATATTAAGTAGGCTATAGATATTTGAAAAATAAATTAAACACACCAAGTTGGTGCTTTAGATATGAATATTTATACATCTTTATCATGACCATTGTTTAAATCACTTAGCTGAAGTTACTGATATCGTATTTCATGTAATTATTCAGCTTGAAGTGTAGCTATGTTAAAAAAAGATCAATAGATACCAAAGCAGACCAAAACTTACTAAAAATACCTAAGTGGTTAGCCTTAGCCTACTTGTAGCCTATTCATCTAATTAATATCGTGGCTTAGCTACACACAAAATCGATTTTACAATAATTGTCTACCAAGGGACGTTTACTAGGTTACCGGCATTGTCATCAGAATAATATTAACAAAACATAAAACAAGTTTATCAACTTGAATAGAAAGTGGTTATTCAAGAATTTTTATTAAATAAAATTAGAGTATTTTGATTTGAAAAAATTGTTAACTTTTTAAAAAGAACATCATTGGAAGTGCCTAATTATAGTGTGCTTGAAAACCACATGTTCAGATTCACTTTACATCAAGTTAGTTTTATCGTAGGCCTAGTTATAAACTTTTATTATAAGAAATAAATAACTAATTTTAACAGCTGTACAAACTCTATACTTTAATTTGCAATACCTACAATACAGTCCGTTTTAGGAAAGTTATTAGGTAGCGTAGGCTACATGTGGGAAGCAACAAGATATTGATTTAAATTAAAGCATTGGCTAAGTTGATTTTAAAACTAATAAAAATGATGCAGAGTACATTTTCAAATTAATCAAAATATTTTACAGAATCTAGTGTAGGTGGGAATATAAATAGGCTATTAGAAAAATGAAATGGAACAAAAATTATTTCAAGGCCACGCCATTGCACTACAACTACTGGATCCGGTAACCCGGCTAAACTAAACGTTTTAAGAGTATGATATAATAAATACAACTTACTTCGATGACGATTCTTCCAACGGGAGAATCATCCACAGTCATGTCAAAGAAAACCTTTGATCGGGCCATTTTCTTGGAATATTCTCTAAATATTGATCGTTGACACACCTGAGGAGACACTCTCGCCGCTTGGTTTGCAAGTGAATGAACCTGAACCGCAAGAGGAGGAAGAGGCTTCAGGCTGAGTTGGCGGCACACGAGACTGGCTAGCATCGTTATTTCAAATGATTTAGCAAAAAAATTATAATGGTTATCCCAGTCTAGATAACCAGCTTACTATCTCATGTAAATGAAAAAATTCAGTTTAGAAGACGATTGCAAGTTTAAAAATAAATTCAAAGGGTGATATTGAAAAATATTTAGGATCTATTTTACATTGAAATTACTACGCAAGTCAAATGTGCTGTAGGATTTCAAGATAAAACTTGGAATTTTTCATTATAATTTCATTATCAGGATTAAAATACAATTATTGAGATATTTATTATTCTTTCCAATTTCTTTTGTGACAGTGGATAGTATAAAAATACTAGATAATTATGATATTATTTCAAAGTTAAAAGAAAGTGTATCAGCCATTTTGACTAGAGCAATCAGTTTAGCTTTAGATGATGCCGGTGCTTTTGAAACTTGGAATACTTTTCCGAACATTCCATCATAAATAATCAAAATTGTACTATTTGAATAAAATTATAACATTTCAAATAGAATGATATATTTTTAAATGAATGTGATGTCCTTAATTCTATTGAATAAACAATTTAGTGCAAGGGAATGATTGTCCTATTTTGGCGGTAAACAGTTCAATTTTGAATTTGAGCAGAGCTTTATTTCAACATATTCAGAAATGGCAAGGATGTTCTATTTTAAATAAATGTTGAATAAATATTTAAATATATATTTTTAATTAGCTACATGCCACAGATGAATTTTGGGTATCTTGACTAGCTAAGAGAAACTTCGTCCAATTATTATGACGTGATTCATTCATGATCAAAAATCATTTAACTTTATGAGGTCAGCCTATACAGTTAGTAGGCCTAACATTATATTAAATTCATGCTTGACTACAAACTGAAGGAATGAAGATATCTTGATATAAAATGAAGATATATTGAAGTAGCATAGGCCTACTTAATAGGTAATCCGACTACTTATTAATAGGTAGGCCGACTAGTAACGTACCCCTTGAGAAGTCGACTTGGTTAAATTAACATCATTTATAAGTTTGAAAATCGCTTCTCGGTGGTCCGAAAACCTGTAGGTTCACTCATCATCTTTATATCCAACACATGTTTACCCAAGCATGCCAGAGTCTGGAGTTTATAATATATTATGGGCATTACAAATAAAGATTGGGATGGTGTATGGAAGCAAGGCTTAAATAATAATAAATGGGATGCATCAAAGATAGGTATGGGTATGGATGCAAGGCTTAAATAATAATAAAATAATGGGATGCATCAAAATTTGATGGTCTTTGTCTATTCCAATCAAAATTGCTATTATTCAAAAATCAAGGCTTCAAACTTTTATTACAAAAATCAAGACAAAAAAAATTGGAAGAATTATTTCATGCATTTCTGTAAACAAAATGAATACACTATTGATTATTTCTGTTAATATTCCTCCGTTTGATAGAATGAGAAACTAATTATGAATAGGCCAACACCCGGTTGCAAAAAACCGGTTAAATTTTAAGCGTAATTAATTTCACGAGAACCAATCAGAGAAGGCCTTTAAGAAAAGACGGCTTCTCTGGTTGGTTCTCGTGAAATTAATCACGTTTAAAATTAAACCAGTTTTTGTGCAACCGGCACTTAGACTGTATTTTAGTCTGAAAAATTGGTAGTTTCTGTACAATAATTCCTTTGCTCTCCACCTCTTTTGAATTTCTGGAAGGCTTCAACAGGCATGAAAAATTAGTCAAGACCATGTTGCCTCAGACCAGTAGCATCACACATTCATTCAGGTAAACCAGATTATGTAATAACAATTTTTTTCAGCTGGTTTTCCAAATCAATCACAATACTTATTCTGAAGTTTTCATCCCAACTTCAACTGTTTGTCAATAATCATATTAACTAATATTTTACTCTCACATAGTAAAAGTAAAAAACTTACAACTGACATGTTTAGTAGATAAAAATGGACTTGACTAGACAGTTAGTATCGGTTCTGTACTATTGTAAACTATCATTTTATTTTTATTACATTCTCACGCCATTACCATTATCATAAAATTTTAGGATTGGTTTTTTGATCAGAGCGTTACTCTTGTAGACCTAAACATTACTATATAATTATCATGCCTAGGTACTAATTATTGCACTCATAATGGAATGGGCTATACGGTACGACATGAATCGAAGCAACTGACTGTTGAATTTCAACAATTCCAGGAGGCATGCATAAAGGTGCGTACAGACTTTCGCTCTGCTCCGCAACCGAACTTCACTCCAGCAGAGCGATTGATGACCGACCGGGGAGCAAGAGTGGATCGACCGGGGAACGCGAGAAGAGCTAACATCTTCCGTAATGTTCATGATGGGTGCGACTGCAGAGCGGGGGCGGAGCGACTGCGGTGCGATGGAGGAACGATAGCGGTACGAGGGCGGAGCGTGCTCGGTGCGGGTTGGAGGCGCGTATATGTGTACGCAGCTCAAGATTTGTAGCTTTACCTTTATGATGGCGTTCTTCTGGATTTTTAATTTGCATCTTGATTAGTACCACAATTTCTGTTATCATATTATTTTCACAAATCTATTAAAATTATATGACAATGCTTAATATTATTAATGTAAGAAAGGTAGAAGGAGTTGAAGACCCATTTTTAAATAAAATAATTTTTATTGAAACATATCAACTATCTTCTTTTTTAATAACCAATGAACTGGCTCCTGACCTGCAACATATAGAAGGTATTCAAATTATAAATACTCGTATAATCCAGAGGGAGTTTTATTTATGAATCAACAAAATTAATAAAGATGTAGAGTTTCGTACTCTTGTCAAGTTATGATCGACTCTAATAAGAATCAATTTATTGATTGAACCAACCTAGCGTTTAAACTCATGAGTCAGTATTGAGCTAATCAAGAACAAAGAAAATATTATTGTTTAGTGCCATGCATCGAACAGTGTTTACCAAGAGAAATATTAATACAATTATTTAAAGATGGCACTTCTAATCATTCTTGCCACACTCTTACCAGCTAATTTTCTAATGTCTAGAAAATCCCAAACTTCTCCGCGGAAATGAGGTGGTGCACCGTTATGCTGAACAAGATGAGCAAGTGCCCTTTTACTATCAGCATGACGGTGCACCAGCTCATTTTGACGGAAAAGTTCGGGATTTTCTAGACAATTGCTTTCAACTTCGCTGGATTTAGCATGCAGGGCCAATTGCTTGGCCACCTCGCTCACCGGATTTTACATCGATGGATTTCTTCCTGTGGGGTTTATTAAGGATAAGGTTTAAGTTCCGCCTCTACTAGACAATCTTGATGAACTCCGAAATCGGATCACATTTGGATCGCTGCGGTTGCACAAGTTTCGCCTGATATGCTGGTACGAGTGTGGCAAGAAATCGATTATCGGTGGGATGTATGTCGCATTACCAACGGCTGTCACATCGAACCCATACATTAAACTTGAAGTGTTTTGTATCAAAATGACACCTTTCTCAATTATGTAAGAAATTTATATAAATATTTATGTGCTTTCAAAGTTGTAAAGTCCTGTTATAATCACCCTGTATATTGCTCTCAGAGCTATTGCTAGAGCTGTAAACCTCAAAGTGTTCATTGTGCATTGGGTGATGAGTGGATTTTGAATTTTCAATTTGAAGCTCAATTTTTGCAAGCCGGACACAGCAATGTCTCCCGGCCTCACAGACCAAAAAGTTACTGACTCTTTTATTCCAGAAAGTAATGAGTGATTTCTTACGGTAGTTTGGTAAATAGTTACTCAATACGTCTCTCCTATCAATACCAGAATCATGGATTCAAAGAGCTGATTCAGCTAAAACATGACTTCTTAAAATTAAAACACCTTGAGTTCTACAGAATATAATTGAAATTGGAAAATTTGATCATTTTCCCTATTAACTTACATTTTTCATAAATCGTTACACTTCTTGTAGACACCACTGGTTGATTAAGAGTTAGTTTCTCAAGTACTCTAGACTTTAGGAGATAATCTTGACGATAATCTTGACTTTTGAGAATATTTCATTGATGATTGAAAACCATAAATCCATTACATTCTGGAAGACTCTTAAGATACATAAAAGAGTGTTGGTGGTTGGATGGTGTAAATGCAGTCTTGCGACGAGTTACTTAATGACAGTGGCAATAATATTCATACTGTGTAATCGGAATGACAGTTTGGAACGCTGCAAGATAAATTTGTTCTCGGTTTTATTCTGACTGAGAACTAATAACACTATGAATATATAATAACCTACTGTATAAAAGTATTCTGTACAATGATAATATAATTATACAGAATATCATATCAAATTCTGTATAGTTCTATTCTTCCTAAAAACTAATGATTGTATGATATTATTATACCTGTGTGTTTTGGCATGTTTCACCAATGCTGATTTGTTACAAAACGGTTGTTTGCAAATGGTGCACTGGAAGGATACATCCGAATGCATCTTCTTCACATGACGGTAATGGACTGAACGTGTCTTGAATGTAGCACCACACAGCTCACATAGAATCGGCCTCTGTGTTGAATGAGCAGTCTGGAATTGAAAAGAAAGTTAATTTCGTATCAACTTGAAAATAACTCGAGTATTTAACATTGGTTACTAAGTAAGTTAGTTGAATGTTGCATCAACTTGGATGTTCAAGAGGGATCAGTTCCGTATAGATGGAAAAATATTCATCACTTTTAATAAGAAACGAGAAGAAGGACAATGATAATTGGGACGAACACAATATTTAGACTGAAACTGAGCTTATCAAGGCTTAGGCCCATTTATGCAACATCTACGTTGAACGCTGATCCAGTTCAAGGCCCGCCACAAAGTAGACCCACGCTTATCCATGAAAAGCGACCCACGCCTTGGGATGTTTTGAAAACCATTGCTATGCTTCTCCAGACATCTGTGTGATGATAATAATACATGCAATTAATAATTCACTTGTCAGCTGATTGATTATGAATGATTCTATAGCAATGGTTTACAAACATCCCATGGCGTGTGTTGCTTTCCGTGGATTAGCGTGGGTCTATTTTGCGGCGGGCCTTACATAAAGATCCAGTTTTTCATTGAAAATGCGTTACCTGGTTTAAACCAACAGCTTATCAATCTCTATCCGTTTAATCCGAGATGGTGCATATGGCTTTAAGTAATCCAGCTTATCGTACTTGGTCTAGTATTTGGTTGCTAGTCAAAACAGTCGTGTTAACCTAAGATTTGATCCAAACAACGTTGAAAAAACACCGCTAGGGCCCTGTTGCATGAGACAATACAAGCTAATATTTCAGTAATTTCCCATTCCAATAACCAGCTGACTACTAATCTTATTAGTTGATATTTTCTCATGCAATAGGCCCCTGAATTGCGTTCTAAGGCGTATGCTCCATCCTTCAATACATGAGTAATTTACTCAAAATGCAATCCAATACATTAAAGAGAAGTAAGACAAGAACAAACTCGAGAGGGACTTGTATGGCGAACCTACTGACCATGTGCTCTTTCATGTGAGCCGAGGTGCGGCATACTTTACTGCAATAGGAGCAGACGTGCGTCTTCGACGAGTCGCCGTCGCCGTGGACGACCTTGTGCTGCTTGAGTGTGTCGAGTCGCTTGAACGATTTGCCGCAGTGATGGCAGAGGAACGGTCGCGCCTCGCCATGCATGTCGTTTCTGTGTCTGGTCAGGTGACTTTTGTTCTGAGTTCTATAGGCGCACTGTCAACAAAGGCACAGGCATGTTATTGGAGACGATAACTTATCTAATGAATTATTGTGTGTATGAATCTTATAATAGTTATTTGTGTTCAGTTTTATTTTATTTATTCTTTTTACAATGGAGCACAGATCGGGAGATAAAAACTAAGAATACCTTGTACTATTTTTCTCCCAAATTTAGGTAGCATTAAAAGTCCAAAATGAGGTTATGTCTTCTAGATTTCCATAAAATTTTCACTCCAAAAATATTCATACAAACCATTCTTTTGAATTTAGATTTTCCAAATACCAAAATAATAATAATAAACACTCAATTATTTTTAAAATAGAGAATATTCACTTATTAGAGAAATTTTTTAACACGAACCAGAAAAACAAACTTACTCCTAAAAGTACAGCTGACTCACTTTTTGACTCACGTTTATTGTGTAATAGTCTAGTGCGCAAAGTGGCACTTTGTAGTACCGAAGTTAAAGTTGACTGTGGAAAAGCGTTCGAAGGTTAATGTGGAGTATATTATTGAGTGAAGCATAGATACTTTGCATAATACATAAGAGTATTATGCATAATAATACAAATAACATTTCTCCTACAGCGAGATTCACGTTATAAAATGAGCATTTGATTAACATTGATTGCTCATCTCTAATTGGACAAAGCTCTATCCCTTTCCAGCTCCAGGTGCCAAATTGTGTATACTATTCAACTCTCAATGTATTTCATCTCAGTTATGAAAATTTACTAAATCATGAAAAATTGATTTTCTTGGAGAATAAAATGTATTAAGATTTGATCAGTATTAACTACATTATTAGCAGCGATTATGTAGAAGAGTTAAATAGGGTTGTAGGTAACTAAATTTTGAATGAATTGTGTTTCTTGATATATTTGAGACCAAACGACTCTTATGTTTTTAATATAAATCGTAGTACATCGAGACAAAGGAATATCCAATTATTCAAAAGCCAAAAGCTTTGAACTTTGATCATCTAAGCGTTCAATATGAAATTATTATACAGGGTGTCCCACGAAAGGTGTAACAGCCGAAGACCATGGATTCCACATTGAATTTGCAATAAAAATGTCCCGTAAAATTCTCTGATATCGACCTTAGTCTTAGAGATATATAGATTTTTCGATATTTTTGAAAAAATGTAATAACCAGAAAACTATTGGTCAAAATCTAATCCCAAGAACATGTTTGTAAAGAGGAAGGAATTTCCAATAAGATTCATATAATTTGTTCCCTTAATTGACGTTTTTGAACTTTTGAGTGTTCAAACTGTTTGAAATTGGCTTTGAACTCGACGAATGTACTTTTTTCAACTTTGAACGCTAATAAAAAGTTCAAAAACTTGAAATAAAGGAATAAATTATATGAATCTTATTGGAAATTTCTTCCTCTTTCCAATGTCCTTGGAATTAGATTTTGACTGATAATTTTCTGGTTATTGATTTTTTCAAAAATATCGAAAAATCGATATATTTCGAAAACTAAGGTCGATATAAGAAAATTTTACTGGACATTTTTTGTTGCAAATTCAATACAGAATCCATGGTCTTCGGCTGTTACACCTTTCGTGGGACACCCTGTATATATATTATACAGTATTATATATAAAATTATAAATTATTATACAGGAAAAAATTAACTCTTAGAAAACAAGACTGTCTGGTGCTGGTCTCAAATGAATCACGAGAGCAAAAAAACGTTTACTCTCTGAATAAATCAAAAATATTTCACATTAGTTGTGAACGTAACCAACCAACTTACCAACCTGATCGCAATCCCAGTACTCTTTTTGTTTGACAGGAGCATGAATTCGTTTGTGGTTGTTGAGATCGCGCTGTGACCCAGTTTTGAATCCACATTCGGCACACCTCAGTCTGTGGCCTGTATGCTTACTTTCAATATGTTTGATCAGCAGCTTCGAGTTATCAGTTTTATACGAGCACAGTTTACAATTGACCAATTTATCCTGGTTATGTTGCATCTCATGTCTTTTCAACATGCCGAGACGAATCGTCCTGTATGGACACTTGCTGCAACTGTACAAAGAAACATGTTTTTCGTGTAGCTTTAAATGTTTTTGATAATGATTCTCACGCTTCGACTTGAACGAACACTGCGTACAGAAATACTTGTAGGGCAGATTGCTTTCGTATTTTCTTCTCTTCTCCAATTCGTCACTCCTTCTATCTACCACGTCGTCTTCATCATCGATTCGCAGCAATTGGCACAACTTGTTCAACGGGTTGTCTTTGTCTTTTGAGTTGGAAGTTTCTGTCGAACTATCATCGCCTGACGCTTTCGAGTTGTCTTCGCCTGGATCCAGAACAATATTCATGTAGATTTCATCTTCCACTTTCAAGCAAGCATCTTCAGAAGCCTGCAACCAAATCAGTTTAGTAGAAAAAACAAACATTTACATGCTCACAACAAAAAAGATCATAGGTTGAATAAAAGTAAATATGGTAGAATCCATATTTTATATTTTCATTTCACTAGAAATGGCAATAAGGAATGAAAAATTGAGAAAACATGAGCAATCTGCAGAAGAGCCAGAAAAATCGTGTGAATAGCTCAATTATGAACTTCAATCTGAGAACTTCAAATCAAAGTTTGAATTGGAACAGCTACGGTATGTAAATTGATTCATGTCATAATTTTATTTATAACACTTTGGAAAATTTATTTTTTCCCAAAAATTCAAAATCTCTATTAAAAAAATAAACAATCAAATACATCCCAAAAAGCAAATACAATATTGTTTCCTAATTTCTAATATGTGTTCCCTATGAGCTACCCTGTGTGGGGCACTTGAATATAAAATAAAATAATAATATACAAATTTAAATATTATATCATGAAGAACATAATAATTGAATATGATATTATATTGAAATGAATGAATATGTCAATTTATAATCATTCTTGCTCACATTCACACGCACACACACACACACAACTTGAAATTATATACGGAGTGGTTGCTGTTTTTTTCTTATCTAGTTCAATTTACTTCATAGTTAAACGTTAAATGAGAGTAAAAACCTAGCTGAGAGCATTTTATAAAAATGTTGGTATCAACTGCCGCAGGTAGAATATTTTGGTCAATTGTATTATCAACTTGATACAACATGAACTTTGAAGGGAATATTTTAAAGGCAAGGAGCACCGTTTACGAACTGCATGAACTAAAGGAAAACATTAAAAAAATAGTGCTATTATTCAAGATTTTCTGAACATTCATTCCAATAATTAATTCGAAATCCAATGAAAGCTATATTAAGAGAACTAAGGACTTCTTCTACTGCAAATATTGACCAAAGAACTGAATAGTAGAAGACAATACGTTGAGTGAAACTGTCCAAAAAACTGTGCCCAGACACTACCACCTAGATTTACAAATTTAGTACATTTAGGTGGTAGTTGCCCCGACCGGGAATTTTCATGATACGCCGGATGGAAGCACATCTTTCTGATGCCATTGATAAAATGAAGGAGCTTTTGGACACTTTGACTGTTAACCTGAACTGCCTTTCCTAAGGAAATTACTTGTTTCATGAATTTATTCGTGGAAATGATAATATTTCAAAAGTTCTTGTTCTCTGCGCTACTCTGTATCGAAAAATAATTTAAGAGTTGATTCAAATTCAACCTTCTAGTCCTCCAACTTACCTTATCATCAGTCTCAAGTATGGAGCCAGTCACAAAGATCAACTGTTGTTGAGTGCCATCAACATATGTTGTGATTGATTCATCCTCATCACCAATCCGCGCTTGCGTAGTTTCACAGTTTTGCGACAGCAAATCCAATTGGTCTAAATCGTCAGCAATCACAAACACATTGCGCTTGCACACTTCAATTTCACCGGTTTTTGTTGTAATAGGACAGTTAGCAGAATCACTATTTTTCCAGTTTTCAACGAATATTGTCTCAGCTTTTTTGACGTTGCTGGCCTTATTGATAATATCGCCGTTTACACGTTCCTCGAATACGACAGTGGTGCCAACCTTCAGAGCGTCGATTTCACTGTTGCCAACTCTGTCTTTCTCCGGTTGTTCTTCCACACCAATGGGAATTTCATAATGGTCAGCTTCTTCCGCATTTTCATCAGCGCTGATTCGAGATTCGGATACAAGTCCCAGTAGTTTCATCTGCATAAAAAATATAAATATATATCAAAATTGAATAAGTGAAGGAATGAAAATTACATTGAATGATAAAGACTTGATATTCTTAATACCACTGATTTATTAATCAATTTGAGATACTAGTTTCTGTTGTTACACCATTAGCAATCTCTAGTAAACCTGTTTACGTCTGGAACTCCTATATAGGAAGTCCTGTTTACGTTGAAACTCGAAACTTGTTTACTGGAGATTTATAATGCTGTAACATCCGAAACCAGTATCTCAAATTGTTTTAATAAACCAGAGGTTTTGACAATATCAAGTCGACTTTATTCAATATCTACCACAACATCACCTTCAAAGCAACACAAAAATTGAATAAAGATTGATTACTGGAAGGATACAAAAACACTTACAAGACACAACAAAACACAAATAACTACACTTTCCTATTCAGTAGTAAAATGATAATAAAACAACAACAAATGGGGTTGCTAGATATTTCCATGTCAACTTATCAATTAGGCTACAATTAACAAAAGTAAATCTGTCTCGTAAATCTGAAAACTAAAAATCTGAATTCATCGAAATAAATTTAATTTTTGTGATATACTTCAAGAACTAATATTCTTATAAAATAAAAAGCACAATATGTTGTCTTCTCTGTATAAGGTACAGTAGTATCATTTTCACAAAAAACTTAAGTTTCAATCCTCAAAACTTGCTCATGGCAAGTTTTGAATGAATAAAATTATTAGAAAATAAAACATATTGTGTTTTTATTCCATTATGAAATGATTAATCAACATACCTGATATAAAACATATAACGTCCAAATTAGTTTTACTACTATGTGCAAGCTCCAATCACTCAACCGGCAACATGAATTAAATCATAATTAGTAGTAGTCTCGAGAGCTTGAAACTCAGATTTTTTGTTCGTCTGCAAAAATCCTTCTAAATAATTATTGAATAAATAATAAAACCTCCATATCTATTCTATTCTATAAAGTTTGTATTACAGAAGGCTAGTGACTTCTAGTAGAACTGATGCCTAAATATGATTTCAAATTTACCTGAGCTTGAATTATATCATCCCATTCTCCCTGCAAGGCAGGGGAATCCTTGTCTGAGCTTAAATCGGCAGTAAGTTTGAGGCTTTCTGCCACGTCTTTGAGAAGAGATATTCGATCCAAACTCTCAGGTAGCAAAGCGAGATAATGAGGATTGAGTACAGCTCTAGCCCACGAGAAAACCTGCAAAATTAACAAAAGCTCTTAAAGAATGTTCATGTTTAGCCTACTTATACATTATCTCTTATAATATTATGAAAAGTAATTCAAGATACAGAATAGTGTGATGAGAATGATTGAATCTAATTGACTTCCTTAACTAATCTCACTCCGATACATTACAACTGCTGAGGGAATATAGGGAGCCACCGGCAGTTACCCCGACTTGGCGCAGAGTGACACCTACGGAAATCTTGGAATGGCATCCAGGATCAAGAGTTCTGCAAGCAAAGACTTTTATTATAGCCTATGTCCAGTAGGCTCGTGAAAAGAATTTCAAGCTTGATAGACATTGCACGACTTCGAACACGATTGTAGTTCTTGAGCCATCTAAAGTCTGTCCCTTTCTCTTCGCGGCGACTTCGACCTCGCTTAGGATCCCCGATCGTATTCCGGTAACCTGAACCCTATACCTCGTATCCTCAAGCAGTTTCCAGATTGCTATTCCCTGCCCTATGCAGTTTATAGACTAGCGGAACCCTATTCCTTCTTCCTTAAGCGGTTTTGAGATAGCTATTTTCTACCCTACACAGTTTTCAGACTAGCAGATATTATCCTCCTTTGTACCTCAATCCAGGGCTCTCAGTTTTCAAACTGCCCGCCAGCATCACACAGTTTTCAGACTGCATACTACCTTAAGAATAGTTAGCTGTACCAGACAGCTAGCTTCCCTGTCGCAGTTTTAGATGAGCGACCACTTATCCTCCTTTGTACCTCAGTCCTGGCTTCACAGTTTTCAATATCTGGCATTATCAATATTTATCATACCAATACAAAGTATCAAATATACAATTCCCCGGACCTTGGACCATGGTTAAGATACTGGAAGTAGGTAAATAAGTAGACTAATTACCACATGGAATGTGAGCTGGAAGGATGATGGAGATAGCTAATGAAATGACAAAGTTCAAGATAGAGTTGATTGCTCTCCAGGAAATACGATGGCACGGAAGTGGAAAAATATAAAAAAAGATTTCTCAGTGTTGAATAGTGGGCCAGAAGACAGAACAGGGCAAGGTGGAGTAGGCTTCATGATTGGAAAACAGCTCAAATCATCTATACTACATTTCTACCCTGCACGCAGCAGACTGTGTCGAATAAGAATCAAAGGCAAATTTAGGAATATATCAATAATTTTTGTGTATGCACCAACTGAGGAGGGGGAAGAAAACGAAAAAGATAGTTTCTATGAAGCTCTAGAGAGGGAATGCAGAATGGTACCCAAATATGACATGCTGATAGCGATAGGAGACTTGAATGCCCAGATTGGGAAAGAAGTTTTTCTGAAAACAGTGGCAGCCAAGAACACCATACATGATGCAACAAATGAGAACGGTTTGAAATTGAGTAAATTTGCAATAGCAAACAATATGATCATCAGCAGTACATGTTTTCCAAGGAAAAATATTCATATGGTACCTGGACCTCACCCTCATCAGAAACAGTCAATCAAATTGATCATGTGTTGATATATAAAAGACATGCCTCGTCAATCATAAATGTGAGATCCCAGAGAGGTCCAAATTGTGACTCTGATCACTTCCTTGCCTCGGTGAAGCTGAGGGAGAGACTATCAAGAGTCGGATACGAAAGAGGGCTAAGAAGGTGCATGCTGGACATAGAAAAATTGAGAAATAGAGAGAGGACAGATATATATGAAAAAGAACTTGAAAAACTTATCCCTGAAAGCCTGATTAAATTCGAGGGTGATGACAGGAATATAGAGGAGATGTGGGATGATTAAAAAAGAACAGTAAATGAGGTCACCAAAGAAAGCCTTGGGGAGAGAGGTAGGGGAAGAAACATGGAATTTTTCATGGATGATGAGTGCAAGGCAGCTGTAAACCAGAAAAATGACGATAGCCAGTCGATGATGCAAAGGGAAACAAGGAGAAATCGTGCTAAGTACATGGAGAGTCGGAAGACAACAGCCAACAAGCTTTGTAGAAGAAAAAAGAGAGATGAGAAATCTCATTGAAATATGGAGGAAATGAACGAGCGAAACGAAAGTGAGAAATTCTACCAAGCAGTGAAAAGGATGAGAAAAGGTTTCCAACCAAACTTGATTGCATGTAAGGACTTGAATGGAAGAGTGCTTGGTGAAGATAGCGAGATAATGGATAGATGGGCTGACCACTTTAGCAGTTTATTGAATCAAGTTGAAGATGAAGAAGACCCTATAATATATGACAGTGCTGAGCCCCTGATTCAGCTTCCAACATATGCTGAAGTGGGAGAAGTTATAAAAAAGCTCAAAAATAATGAAGCTCCAGGAGGGGACTAAATAAGAGCTGAGTTACTAAAAGTATGGAGGAAAAAAGATGAGAAGAGCCATGCATACCTTGATTTTATGGTTGGTTTTGGGAACAAGAAAGAATGCCTGAAGAATGGAGAATTGGAACGATATGTTCTATTTTCAAAAAAGGTGATAAAATGGTATGCAACAACTTCAGGGGAATAACTCTGCTAAGTACTTCATAAAATATTTTATCTGCATGGCTTCTGAAGCGTCTAGGTGTGTATGTGGAACAAATAATGGGAGAGCAATGTGGTTTCAGATAAGGAAGAAGTACAATCGATCAAATCTTTACCATGAAGCAGATGATGGAAAAATGTTTTACAGTGTGATACATTTTTAAGTTGTGATACAGATCCACATCTGTTTTTTGTTGATTTCCGCCAGGCATTCGATAGCATCAGGGGAGAGAGAATGATGAGAATATTACATGAAAATGGAATACCGAGAAAATTGACTAGTCTCATAAAGCTAACAATGTCCAGCACAACCGCTGTAGTAACACTGAACATTCGGCTAGTTTTGTTACCTATCCAAATTAAGATAGGTAACAAAACTAGCTGAATGTTCAGTGTTACTACTGGACAAGGCGATGCTCTGCAGCACTATTCAATTTGGTTCTAGAGATTATAAGAAGTATTATTATAAGGTATTATTTATAAGAAGCATTACTATAATATTTATTACATAGGTATATAATTTTTTCCATTTTTCAGTATTGCTATAGGCTACTTCGTACTGTTTGCTTTATGAACTCACAGCTAGCGCACAAGTTTAACTTTGCTGGCTGTGCCAAATCATTCATGTTTTGTAACTATTATGTAATTTTGGCGAAATAAACATTTTAGTTTTTTTAGTTTAGATGGTGCTCCAGAACCTCGGCACAAGCGGAACTATAGTCAACAGAACAAACCAAGTATTAGCTTATGCAGATGATGTTGTCCTAGTCTAAAGAAATCAAGATAGCCTCAAAGAAATTTTCAGCAAAATGAGGGAAGAGGCAAGAGAGTCTTGAAGTTAATATCAATAAAACTAAATATATGAGAATGACTGCAAATCAAGCCAGAAGGCAAGTGTGTAATCTGGAAATAGCCGATGACTGTGTTATAGAAGGCGTCAGAGAGTTCAAATACCTTGGGGTAACCATGACAGCAGACAATAAGACCAGTCAAAAAATACACAATCAAACAATGATGGGCAATAGAGCATACTTTGCTAATCAAAAAATATTTAAAAGCAAGCTAATATCCAGAAAAAAAAATTGTGAAAATGTTCATGACGCTAGTGAGACCAGTTGTAACCTATGGGGCTGAAACATCTTGAACAAAGATGAAGAAGCATTTAGGTCATTTGAAAAAAAAATGTACAGAAGAATCTGGAGACCAACATGTGATGGAGGAGTGTGAAAAGCCAGATTTAATAGTGAGATAGACCAGTCCATTGGAGCAGGAAATATGGTGGGTTTCATAAGAGCCAGAAGGATTGAATGGCTTGGACACTTAGCCAGAATGAGTAACGAGAGGGTACCATCAAGACTCCTGGAAGAAAGAATGCTTGGAACGAGAAAGAGAGGTTGACCACGGACAAGATGGCTGAACGACGCGATTGGAGACCTCCGTGTGCTGGGCGTGGCAAACTGGCGACGGAGTGCACAGGATAGAGACGAATGGAGGCGCTATGTTGAGGAGGCCAAAGTCCACCCAGGACTGTAGAGCCGGATAAAGTAAAGTAAAGTAACTACCACTTTAGTGATTACTATTTATAAATATGTAATAGTATATTTCGCACCTAGGGCCGAAAATGAGACTTTTCCGGCTCGAAATCGATTTTCAAGTCCGAGGCCATAGGCCGAGGACTAGAAAAGATTGAGAGCCGGAAAAACATTTTTGCCCGTGGTGCGAACGCTATTTTTCGCCACAAAAAAATAATAAAACAATAAATATATGAGAATAATTGTTTATTAGGCACTTCCGAAAGCAAAACTAGAAGGTCATAGCTCTAGCAAATCTAAGGTAATCTGAATATCAGGAAATTCTCCAAGTATTTTTTTTTTCATTTTCAGTGAATACAATCACATATCATATAAATATGATCGGGAAAGAACAACAAGCGTGGCCCAAACTATTCTGTTCCCAATTTTTATAATGAATAACATGTCCGTAAAAATAGGTTGTTTTAAGTAGTTCCAAAATTATCCACCAGGTTTAGTAGTAAACGCAGTACTTAAGCTAGTAATTTGTCTAAAGAACCTGAAAGATTATGTTCAATTATATTTTAATGAGGGAGAGTTTATACTACTTTTTTATTCGTTCAAATCAATAAGATAATAATATTATGAATGTTTTGATTCTTGAATAATAAAAACAAATAATGAAATTTTTTTTGGATCAACTGTTTCAGCGCACTTGAAATTTGGACGATCTGGATGTCAACAATGCTTGTTATCGGAAGTTGAGGTTAGAAGTCCTATCCTACTCTGAAAATTGAATTTGAATAGTTTATAATATATCTTATTTGTATTTCATTCATCCAAATAAAATGATAGTATCTTATTGCAGAATACTTTATTCAATTCTAGAATCATAAACTGATTCCGTTTCATAAACTATTTTGTAAACATGTTCACATCAAATCAGAATCAGCTGACTTCAAGGTTATTTTACAGCCCTAGGGCCGTAAAAATTTTACCGGCCTGGTCAGAAAACAATCATTTCCGGCCTCCATATGACGCACGAAAATCAGCTCATTACATCCAAGTGGGGCGAAAACAAATTTTAGACATATTAAATTAAATCATGTTTGGAAGATTTAGAGTTACCATATCCATAAATTGATGTACATAAATAGTTAATTAACTCTTTCTTGCCCCTTGTGTGTTGGGGGAGCGTTGAGTCAAACATCGTACTTAAGAATTTGCTGAAAACCAGAATACACCCACAGTATTCCTGCTTGTCGAAGGAGGCGACTAAAAGGGACCCCCTTTCCAAAGCCCTTCTTCTACACCTTAATATGCTTTGGAACTTTTAATTTCTAGAATGGCACTTTTCCATTGTCTGAGCGTTGTGTCATTCTTTCTTTGTTTTTCTATCTGTCGGCCTTCCTTAGCCATATTCTAACTTCTTCTTTGGCCAACCCAAAGTGCGATGTGGACTGTGCTGATGGGTGGTGCTTTTATTTGGTGGCTCTAACGGTGCCTGCAGGATACCAGGCGCCCTCCTGTAGTATTTAGCCTTGCGGGGTTCTAACTGGGTCGACTCCACTTCCCTAGCTGTTCATGGGAACCACATGAGCAAACCAAACCCCAAGGGAACTTCAAAAATTGCCTTGTCTTCAGACTCATCGGGATCTGCTCCATCAGGGCAGGTTCCTGAATCTAAAATGGGTGCTTCAGGAACACAAAAGGATCTGTTGCACTCTTATGTAGAGGCTATGAACATTGAGAAGGCTTCTACTGATCACGACATGTTATATTACTTAAGCTGAATAAAACCATCCCAACTGCAGAGGGAGGATGAGCTTCTCAGAAGTCCAGAAAAGCAAGAATCTGCAGAAATGCCTGAGGATGCAATAGAGCAGTTTGCGGGTGTAGAGACCAAACCTCACCACTGCTCAAAGAAGGGCGGTCATTCAGGCAAATCTTCTTGCGGGAGGTGAGGCTTTTGACTCTGCAAAGTTTTGGAGAGGTAAAAAGAAAAAAAAACAAGAGACCAGAGATTATTGAAACTCCAGGCACAAATGTGGATTAAAATGCTGAGTCGAGGGTGTCCAGGTACCAGGCGCCCTAGAGGCAATTTGGCGACCCCTCCCTCAACGGAAGGACCTACAAAAAAGACCAGGAGTAGAACTCACGTAGGACACGATGTCCAATCAGTCTGAAGAGACTTCCAAGCATATCACTCTGGATTGCAAGAGACTAGAGGCAAGGAGAAGGGCTCTGTTTGGCTGCAAGCAACCGGGTGATGAATGGGATTTTAGTATCTATAGGGAAAAACTCCTGGATCTTGTAAAGGACTAACGTACTAACATACTTAGGACGCACAATAAGCTCCGATTGAAGTGTGGGGTTTTTTGAACCTTTGGATCCTTGAATCCGTCCCTTCTGCGGAAGAAGACTGGACAAGTAACAAGTAAGTAAGTTCTAAAAACATAACCCTTTCTTAAAATGTACATTTTTTATGTGTATTCACTTAAATGTTTTCAATTACCAAGGAAAAGTACCTACTAAAAATAGATAATAATTCTATTAGTAATTTATCTATTACTCAGAAACAACTAACGATCACATTACAGTGCTTGTTACTTACCTGACACGATCCCATTTCTCAAAGCAAGTTGTTCATATAAAAATACTAATAGCCTGCTTCAATGATTTTTGAAACAAAATTTTAAAGCATCATTATAGAATTATCTAATAGTAAGTTGTATGTACTAAGTTATGTTGTATAATTTTCAAGTTACTGGCTTACTGGAAAGTTGTTTGCTTTTTTAGGTTAGGTTTTAGGTTACAGTGGGCAGTTGGCAATGCAGTGTGCTGATGCGCTGTAAGAAGGGGAACAACCACCATAGCATCGACCTTAGACCAGTTATAGAATAGACACGCTGGGAAGTCTAGCCTCTGAAGCCAACATCTACTGCCAAATCCACCCTTCTTGACATCACAACAGTGACGTCACGCATCGTATGGAAAACTTTCAGATTATGTCTATTTCAGATTCATGGTGTTTTTAGGTTATTTCTAGCTATGGGCAAAAACGATATCGGTTGTTATAATGTGTTATGTGATATCAGCTTCAAAGTTACCATAATACCTTCAGCTTCATCCATTACCCACAATTGCGGGATCGATGGCATCAAAAAATCAAAACACATGAAAAAAACTGTAACAGTTCAGATGGCAGTGATCCAGCGCTCACGCTCTCAATAAAAATTCAAATCATCACCCATAAATTTGTTCACACTGTAGTATGCCTTTACACACAGTAGCTTCCGGACGGTTCTCCTGAAGGCGCCCTCATCCAATTGCTTCACACTATTAGGCAGCTTGTTGTAGAATTTCAGAGCTAAAATCCAGTAACTGGCCTGTGATCGGTGGAGGCGTCTCCTGGGATATCCAACAGCTCACTGCGCCAGGTGTTGTGGCGGTGGATGTCACTACGGGCAGCTAGAGTATGCTGTATCTTCTTGACATACACCAAGCACAGGAGGATGTAATGGCTGAAGACAGTCAGTACACCAAGGCGAGCAAAGATGGGCTTGCAGTGGGCAAGATGATCGCTGCCTGTTATAATTCTTATAGCCCTCTTTTGCAGTCTCAGCACATCAGCAGCCCCCGCTGAATGACCCCAAGCAAGCCATAGGTAATGTGGCAATGGAAGAGCGCGTGATACATCATTATCAGGTACTTCTCAGTCACCAGGCCCCTCATCTTGAGCAGCAGAAAGCAAATGCGGGAGAGTCCACTGGTTACTTGCTGTATATGACTGTTCCAGCTTAGTTTGCTGTCCAAGACAAAACCCAGCAGCTTCACTGGATTCTGAGGGTCACGCGACTCACATGACAAGCTGCAGATGATCCTTTGGGTCTTGTCCTCATTCAGCTGGAATCGATTAGCCAGGAACCAAGAAGTGGCAGATCGAAGATGCTCCGCAGATGCCTCTAAAACCCACTGAAGCTCAGCACCTGATGACAGTGGAGATGCATCATCCGCGAACATCAGAGAGGAACTGTGGTCGTCGAGGCCATTTATCATGACAAGGAACAGTGTAGGCCCCAGCACCGATTCCTGAGGAACACCAAAAGTTACCGGAACGGCTGAGTCCTTCCCAAAAGGTAAGAGCCCAAGATGGAGAGGGCAGAGTCTCTAAGACCATAAAAGCTCAGCTTTCTAAGAAGAATGCCATGGTCCACGCGGTCAAAGGCTCGGCTCAGATCACAAACAGCAAGAGCAAGAGACTCACCATCCTCAAAGGCAGCATCAATCCGCTCAGCCACATGGTCGACTGCACCCACTGTTGATCTCCCAACTCGGAAACCAAACTGCATGTTGGAGAACCATTCTCCTCAAAAAAGCCTCCAGCTGAGGCTTTATCACTGCCTCAATCACCTTGCCAAAGACAGGAGTTATGGAGATTGGCCTGAAGCTACGAAGGTTCTCACGATCACTCTTCTTGAAGACTGGGACAGTTCTTGATGTTTTCAAGAAATCAGAAAAATTTCCAGACCTCAAGCACTCATTGACAGATGCAGAGAGCCAGGCAGCTTTGCATTGGTTAGGTGCATCCTCAATCTGTCGCTCAGTTGTCAACCTCTTAGCCAGCTCGATCCTCCTCTTGTAGAATTGTTTGAAGTTTCTATATCTAGCAGAGCTGTCAGCATCACCATCCTCACATCGGTTCTTGAGGGCGAGCATGAGTCCCTTAAGTCTGGCCAGATCATCAGTATACAGCCTCCCTGTGGCCATCCAGATGTCTAGGTCTCCTCCTTAGTGCCTGGGGGCAGTGAGGCCTGACAGTCTCAGGGAAAAAGAAATCGAATCTGTCACGAAAATATTGAAAAAAAGCTGCAAACAACTCAGTACCACCTGAGGAGAGGAAAATATCATTCCAGGATGTACTGGACAAGACACCTCTTAAACTTTCAAGGGTGGATTCATGCGACACGTGCGACACGTGCCTCAGCCGCTTTCGGGAGGATGCAAGCAGTCCTCAAAGCAGAGTGGTCATCCCCATGCAACTCTATCACATTTGTGCTGCAAATTCCAGACTGAAGGCTAACTGCAATGTTGTCAAGGCAAGCTCTTCCTCTTGTAGGCTCAGTGCAGGTGATATACATTCCATAACATTTTAGCAATTCAATAACAGATCGAGTTTTTGGAGCATCACTGATAAAATCAACATTGAAATCACCAGCAATCAGAGTTTCAGAATCATATTTCTTGGTTAAAAATATCAATAGCCGTTCAAAAAGTTTACAAAAATGCACAAAATTCCCACTAGGTGAGTGATACAAAGACACAATTATAACAACTAATTTAGGCACTGAAATGGCAACCACTTCAAGGTCAAGTTCGCAACAAAAAGGGGTTACATCAATAACATTGAAGTCAAGGTCAATTCGAACATAGAGGGCACATCCCCCACATCACGTCACACATCTACAAAAAATTGAAGCAAGAACTAGGTCTGATATTTTCATATAGAAATCAATTTCAGAATAACTCAAAAAATGTTCATTCAAACATAAAATGTCAAGTTTTTCATTTTCTACAAACAATGAAAGTAAGCCCTGTTTGTTTCTCACGCTCTGGGCATTCCAGTGACCCACGATTAGTTTTGTATTCTTTTGAGTATTATCATTTATAAACCTGAGTAGTGGTTGATGCTTGATTTCCTAGAAAAACACGGGAATTAACACGGTTTCTGTAGGGTATGAATCGGAGCACAAGAGCTCCCGAAGGCCAAAATTCAGAATTTAATAGCTTTTCCAAAGTATCCAAAGTAAGTATTTTCCAAAGTAAGTTATAATGAGTTTTGAAAATAATAAGGTATGGTAGCCTACAAAACTTATTTATTGTCATGCTGCAATGAGTTCACTTACATCATAACCAAGGATAATATTACAGTTACAACTTACAATATTTATGTGTATAAATTTCAACTTACACATGAAAAGATATTCCACTTTTCTCCTAAAAATTTCAGTGCAATTATATGCTGCGCAGGAGATTACAATTTTCATTTTCATAATAATTACATAAATAAATAACAATCTGCTATGGAAAACAAGCTATGTTTAACAAAAATGCATTGTTTAACAATGTCTAAACGATGTGTGACGTCACTGTTGTGACGTCAAGATGGGTGGATTTGGCAGTAGATTTTGGCTTCATCGACTTTTAGTATGAACTATGAATATACAATTGGCCGTGTCCATTCTATAACAGGTCTAAGGCATCGAAAAACCCTTAGACCAGTTATAGAATAGACAAGGCCTATCTATGTATATTCATACTGAAAGTCGATGAAGCCAACATCTACTGCCATATCTCCAAATCGTGACGTCAGCATCAGAAAGAAAACTTTTCTGTAGAGTTTGTTTACATTGTTTTCAATATAATAGCAGAGACAAGAATAATATAGTCTAATAAGTCTCTAATAAATCTCTTACTTATCCTTCATCTATGATA
Organism: Nilaparvata lugens; assembly: GCF_014356525.2. Taxonomy (NCBI): domain Eukaryota; kingdom Metazoa; phylum Arthropoda; class Insecta; order Hemiptera; family Delphacidae; genus Nilaparvata; species Nilaparvata lugens. The sequence continues at coordinate 75,145,072 of NC_052505.1, read as the reverse complement.
ATAGTGAGGTCCACGTTATAATGACAGTATTTGATCAACTTTGGTTTTGCTATCCTTGTCCATCATTCGACAAAGACGGTGGTACTATCCTTTTCTAGGTCCACAATGATGACAATTATGTTTTTGACAGTGTGGAGATATAATTAGTTAATGCAGAGAATCGGCATCGCTATTCTATCTTTAATCACTGCCATTATAAGGTGGACCACACTATAGCAGATTGTGTCTATTTCAGCGGGAGCACAGCTGGAGTTTTTTATTTTAATGAATAATAATTCACATCCTTCTGAAATAAACACAATCTGAAAGTTTTCTATCCGATGATGACGTCACGATTTGGAGATATGGCAGTAGATGATGGCTTCAGATGCTAGACTTCTTAGCGTGTCTATTCTATAAAAATAATGGTCTTTTGACAAGTCACGTGATACATCTATGAAAGTGTGACCAACATACTAAATGATTAACAATAATAAAATAATTCACAATATTTTGTGGAATATTATATATAATAATTTTCAATAAAATAATTCATGCAAGATAAGACAATATTTATGTTATGATAAAATATTGATGTTGAAGCCGTTGAGAATGTACGGACTTTTGTTTTCTTCTCACTTCTCAGGCTGATAAGTATTTAGGTTATATATATTTTTTTTTTGAGCGGTTATTTGATTATTTGATGATATCGGTTTTCGGTTGTCAGGTAGACTATTTTTTAAAAGTTGAGTATTTGTTATAGAAAACAACATCAATTGCATCTTTAAAAAATAAATAATTTTTGACATAAAAGATGACCCTTATTTTACTCTCTTCGAACAAGATGTTGAATGTTACAAGTTTACTCATCACACTATAGAATGTAAGTGAAAACTTTTAGTCCTTGTACCTATTACATGATTGATTTTATAAGGACATGAGCTTCAGGGGTGCCCAGCCCCCCCAAGGCCAATGGCGCATGCCCCCCCCCCCAATTCAAGTGTTATGCCCCCCCCATCCATGTGTAATGACCCCCCCCCCAAAGTACCCCAACTCCCAACTCTTTAGTTTTTAACATTAGTCAGTGTATGACAATAAAATTCACATCTTAAGGTGCTTACAGATATACGCGCCGCGAACATGAGCAATTCACTTTTAATCAGCTGATGCCAAGCTTTTTATATCTGTATTTTACCGTTTCTGTAAAAATACAGATATAATCAGCTGATTGAAAGTGAATTGCTCATGTTCGCGGCGCGTATATCTGTACGCACCTCTACATTCTAATCTTCCAAAGGACATTATTTACCTTTGGTCTTGTGAGGAATTCTTTCTGTTTTCATAATATTGTAAAAATATATACCATCGTTTCTTATCTCTTTAAAATAGAAATAAAGTATTTTTTGATATTATTTTTGGGACTAGCAGTGCACCCGTTCTTGTTCGGGAGGACTAGAAAGAACTACCTACATGAAGAACTATCAGGAAAAACTACATGACACATATTTTAATAGGATATTAAAAGATAAGTAAGGGAGGCTTTGCTTTTCAAATGTTAAGGTTACTTATAAAAAGTTGAATAATAATATCATTGATAATTCTTTATTGCAAAAGAATATTGCATAGCAATCTTGGTAAACATTCATACAAATTTGGAACGATTTTATTCATACAATATATAATGTCGGCAAGTTTAGGTACTGTATTCTAAATCTTATACTATTAAACGAGCAATTTCTGTTTTGATGTTTAAATTTTTAGATGTTTATATGTTTGTATTTCACCGGATCTCGAAAACGGCTCTAACGATTCTCACGAAATTCAGAACATAGTAGGTTTATAATATGAAAATTCGATTACACCAGGTCTCATCCCTGGGGAAACTCGCTGAAGGACATTAAAAGAATTTATTCATCCTTGGAAAAACATCTGATAATTTCGGCGTCTGTTGATGATGGAAGTGAGTGAGCGAGTGCATGTGTGTGGGACTGAGACAAAATTATGACTCAGCTAATAAGAAAACAAAGATATTGTCAAATTTCACTGAAAATTTATTAAAAACTTTAAAACAGAACCATGGTTTCACGTAGTTAACCAACGCATCATCAGCTGTACTGAGGAATGAGGATACAGAAACATTCTTAACCTAATCTTAGCAGTCTAGAGCTCCTAAATAATTGGGTGGCAATAACTAAAGTAATGAAATTAATGAATATTATACATGATATCAAAATATATACACCTTAGTAATTATTTTCTAGGTAAAAAATTAAATTTACTTTAGAAAAAGGGGATATTATTATTATTATTATTATTTTTTTTTTTTTTTTTTTTTTTTTTTTTTTTACCACTCTGTACAGCTACAGCTGGTCTGTTACTCTGTCTCTGACTTGAGGTATTTGGCTTGACAATCTATAGGCTATTTGAGAAAAAATTTACTTGAAAGGTTATATTTCAAACCTTTAAAAATTACAGCAAAATAAAGTATAACACAAATTTCAATGATAAAAATAAGTTGAATACCAATGTCCTAAAATTCAATACAACAGTCCTATATTGGTTATACTATATTATGTACCAGAAAACCTTGAGAAATAAGATGGAAAATATACAGAATGGCCATATAGGTTACAATAGCTCATTACTTACAAAAATGAGGAACTTGAGAATAAAATTGGAAGTAGCCTATACCATTAAAACAAGGTTTGTTTGATCAAGACTACTCTAATCGTTCAAAGTTTTATCGAGTTTTTGGCTAATGGTTATGTGTGCCTATTCATACTGACCTCCAACGAGCAGAAATATTGGAAAAATAATATAAAGTTGGGCTGCAGCCAAAACCTAAATTAACTCTCATGAGATTGATGTTAAAATGTGTTGGTGCTCATTATACTTGAACAAAATACTGTATAATTATACTCTATACAGGGCTAATAATTACTATTGGGAAAATTCAAACATGATTATTCTAAACTAGTTTTTGAAAAGAACAAAAATATTACTATTGTATCATCTTTCAATCAGTGAAAGATTATTCTTGACTATAATGGGATGATAAACTGAAGTTAAAGCTCTCCAAATTTAAAAACTGTAGGATAATGTTAAGCAATTGTAAATCTAACTTATAGGTGGTTTTCAACTATTCTACTTATGCTACAATTTACGAATTCGGTTTGTTCATTCAGGCTTGTGACTGAGTTATCCTTTTCCAATTTGTGGATTTCAATGGCCTCTAATACATCCAGTAGTTTACTTTTCTGGCAGAAGTGGATGAGCTCTACATCATTAGCTGGATTGAAGTTGTGGCCAGTGTCTAAGAGGTGTTCTGCAAATTTTGAATTACTGTTACCTAACCTCCTAGCAGTTAAGTGTTCTGTAATCCTTGTTTGGAAAGATCTACCTGTTTGGCCCACATATTTGGCATCACAATCACTACATTTCAGCTTATACACTCCACTCTTCTCCCAGTCGTTGAAGTTGTCTTTGGAAGAATTCAACAGTGAGTTGAGTAAAGGTGCCGTTTTAAAAGATACTTGTAGTCCTTCTTTCTTGATCACATTCCCTAATCTGTGTGAAACCTCCCCTATGTAGGGTAATTATATGACTCAGCTGTTGAACTTTTGTACATAATTCAATCAGGTACTTAGTGACAGTTGTACAAAAGCCGGTTAAATTTTAATCCTGATTAATTCCAGTAGAACCAATCAGATAAGCTATCTTTTTGAGATGGTCTTCTGTGATTTGGTTCACGTGACATGAATCAGGATTAAAATTTAACATGCTTTTGTGAGAGAAATTTTTGTATTCCTCTGCGAATTAATCTCAATCCACTGTGATTAGATAGAACCTTTCTGTATGAACTATGAATATTTATTATAATTTCTTCTTTCGTAATAATTTGTATATGCTTTTGTAGGTACTCTAGAGCGGAGCTCGGTGCCCCGATATTTATCATGAATTGGAATAGGTTGTCACTGATGTTGTGTGTTGGTAGTATTTACTTTTTAACATTACAGGAGTAAATAACACAAGTCGAACAAAATGTATCTTTAAATGGTTTGGTTTTTGGAATAAAGATATCATCTGAACAAGTACATTTTGTAATTCTATCTATTAATACCAAATATCGGGGCACCGAGCTTTGCTCGTTATTTATTCATTGATAAACAGATTTATTTCATTGATAATCATTTCTTTAAAATGATTGGGGAAGTACTAACAGGCACAGCCCAAAACTGTTACTTACCCGAATTTTGATTTATTCACTACGAAAAATATATTTCGTCTGTGATTTATTCACAGACGAAATCATCATCTGTTTTTCCAAGATCCTTTTCATGTCCTTCAGGGAGTTTTCTCACGGATGAGACCTAGTGCAATCGAATTTTGATACCATAAACCTACTATATTCCGAATTTCGTGAAAATCGTTAGAGCCGTTTCCGAGATCCGTTGAACATAAATAACCAGATAGCCAGATATAGAAATAGAAAAATATAAACAGATGTACATAAATTGCTCGCTATTATAATAGGATAACAACTTATAGTCCAGTCAAATGGTCGTTTTTCAGGAAACAGCCCCGAAATAATTTTTTTCGATGGTCCTATATATATTTTGGGTCGCTGAATTCTAATCTGAAATTTGCTGACACACCAGAAGGCGACTTCACCCCAAAATTTTGGATTTTTTTAAGTTTTCCATTTAATCTCGAGAACCTTGAATTTTTCGAGAAAAAACATTCTCTATATAATATTAAAGATAATAAATTTCCAATGAATTGAGTGGTCGCGCAGGACTACTTTTTGGATTTTATATCTGAAGTGTTCCACAAGATACGCAACTTTGAATGTGCGAGAAATTTGTGATATTTTCCCCATTTCACAGTCTGGCATATGCAACGTTGCGTATCTTGTGGAACACTTCAGATGCAAAATCCAAAAAGTGGTCGAGGTTGTGATGAATTTTCTCCTCTTTTCACTCCCATGAAATATACTTCTGTTTTCAATACGTACCGTTCAAAAGTTACAGCCAATTGAATGATGATCTTTATTTTCTCATTTTTCTTGCGATTTTACTGTTATTAAAGAGTCTCTAAAATGAGTACAATGCATGATAGAAACTTGCGATTGGTCTTAAATGAGAGAAAATTTCATGCTCTATAAGCTGAGTTGCCCTAAATTGATCTTGCATTACTGTTATATCGAAAAACTGGCGAGACTGTGAAAATGAGGAAAATATCGCATATTTCTTGCAACAGCAAGGAAACTCAAACACAGGACCATTAAAAATTAAAATGAAGCAAAGGAAATCAGAATAATAGTGGATGATGGAGTTATAATTTATTTTTGTCAAAGATTTACCTTCAAACTCATAGGCTTAAAAATTACTAAAATCCCTGCATACAAATATTATCAATTGTGCTTATGCTTTATATTGAGTTACACTTAGCAAAATATAACATTGTAAAGGTGAGAAAAATTAACTACATTAGGATATCTCTATTTAATACCTTGATTTTTTAATCATAATTCAAAATGTTGACATAAAATATACAAAAATCATGCCCCCCCCAAAAATGTTGATGGCGCAAATTGCGCCATGCCCCCCCCTTGTGGGCACCCCTGATGAGCTTACTCAGGACTTTAGAATGAACCTGACTTGGATATGATTTTGATAGAATCAATCCAGTTTTTATTGTTGATTATGATGTTTGTGATACTGATATAAAATGTAGCCTTTTCAGAAGGAAAGAAAATAAGGAAGACACTAAGCTGGCTCTTATGTTGTTTAGTAGAGTAGGCTATCTAGGTACCATGTAGCCGGTGTATTTTATTCTGTACTGCGAAACTGGTAACTTACCTTGAGATATTAAAAAAATTACTTACCGGTACCGTATAGTAAGAGATCGATTAAATTTTTTTTTCATTGGTCCCCAGTCTGTATGTGTACAATTTAACAGTCTTTGCAGAGTGAAAATTGACTTGATTACTGGTTCAGACATTTATCATTATGGTACTCAGTCCAAAGGTTTGATTAGAGTAGAACAGCACAGTATTATTCCTTACAAAACTATTTTTGATTTGAAGCAATATGCGTCGCAGAGAAATGGTGGGAGATTGGTCAATTACAGTGATGAATACAGTCATAGGTAGAAGCTCAGTTGCCAATTCGTTGATTAGTCTCAGTCGACTGAATACTTTTAGACAGGTAACTTTCCATGAGTAGCATGAGCACATAAACAATCACTAGAAAGTAGAGAACGCTGGCCGGTTCAGAACGGTAACATTGCGGATCTGTATTTCCTACCTATCTCTGTTGCGCATGTCCCTCCAAGTCAAAAGTAATTTTGTACCTACTATAACTTTGATTATAGTAGGTACAAAATGAAAGATACATATGAATGTATCAATTCATATTTTAATTCATAATTTCTTACTGAGCTCTTGTTGCAACTCACTGCTTGAATAATAATGTGGACATTAAATTGCCAACAATGTTTATAATGCGTCGCCCATTGTGTTGTGAGCATTGATTGAAAAATTCGTATTTTGTGAGCTATCAATACTCGACACAGCGACACCTTCCGCAAAAAGTCAATCAAAGTGAGCTCTCTGTTGATGAGGAGCCTTAGAGATGTTTGTGTTATCGTTGGCCCTACCAATCGGCATTCCCTCACCTGACTGCTTGAGGTTACCATAGTATTCCGCTTTGACTTCTTGCAGATGACGTAGAAAATGAAGCTTATTAACCAATTACTGTACATGAATCCAGCCAAATGTTGATGACGAAAAAATTATTCACAATATAACACAAGCTAGACTTAAAACTTCCTTAAGCTGCGTTTACACCGGAGTTAATAACACGAGTTTTTTTTAAAAAACTTATTAACTTGACTGAATCGGCAAAAATTTATCTTAACAAAAGTTAATAACTCGTGTTTCTAACAGAAAATTCCTAGTTATTAAAGAAAATGTTATTAACATAATATTTTAATGACTTTTGTTATAACTCCGGTGTAAACGCAGCTTACAGTTTTGCATTAGTATTCAGTTCCTAGTTTTATTTTTAGATATTACAAATATCAAATAATGTGGTTTTGATAATAATAATAAGCGTTCTAAGATCTATATAATTGATATCAACTAATATCGCTCTTGTGATTGATATAAATTTATTTCTATTTATAGGTCAAACCCGAAATTCATGAAGATAATGAATCCGAAGAATTGGAGTTTGTTGTAGATCAAGGGTTAATGGATATGATGGAAATAAGAATGAGACACATGCAGGAGTTGAGTGAGTATCAATGTTAATTGTTTCATAATATCTCAAAAAGAGTATCAATTTCAGTACGAATTAAGGCTTATTTTGTTTCGAAGTAATTGAATGTACAACATCTCTTTGTAGAAATGTAATGCTGTATTCTCTTGTTGGCTGAAATATGACTGCACTGTCTCTGCTCAATATAATTATATAGTGAGGGTTATAATAGTAGTGGAGAAAAATAGAACAGCGAAGCCGATTATCTATCTTGCCACTGCCTTCTATAGAGGATAGCTGATACCGGTATATCAACTGTTCATTCGTGTTTTATAAATTTTTTACATTATCTTTACACATTGTACTACATATTACTTTCTTAATTTACTCATTCTTCACTCTAAATCCTCCTTATATTATTATATCCAATAACTGGAGACCATTAGGCTACAATATCCCTAATCGGTCAATCTGTTAGGGCCCACGTCTGTTTCTTGTGGATCAGTCATCGTCATCCAGACAAAAGGTCTGCGTACCAATACCCTATGACATTGTGCTATTAAACACAATCATTATCATCATCATAATATTGTAACATTATTGTAACAACTGCAATTTTTAATATCTAGTATCAATGATTAATCAACACCCCTCACATTTACTGTATTATCTATCCCTAAAAAAGATCTATCCTTATTCACATGAATGTTTTGAATTATAAAAATCTGAATCATTCCTCAGAATCTTCCGAGCGTATTGGCAATTCGAAGAACTAGTCTTCTCACACAGACCTCAGGTCCATGTGAAGATCATTCCTGAATGAAAGCACTGTCGGTCCACAAATCTTCCCTGATGAATTCAATCCTGATGAGTTATGAATCTCAATCATGATCAAAACTAGGATTACGATTTTTTGAGGATCACTTTCAACTATTTGAGGTTTAATTTCAACTATTTTGTTTGAGTTTTTATTTAAAAAAATATTATTCTTATGTATGAGTTCTTTTAAAAGTACGGTATGCAGAACTGACAGCAGATTGTGAATCATATTGTTTTGTTTTTTATGAGAAATAAAGAACTTTTTGAATTTGAATTTTGAATTTTTTTAAATAATCAATTAGGCTATATTTTATTTGACTAGAAAATTTATTTTTCAATGATTGAATAATAAATGTTCATAATAGAGATGAAATATTTTGTTAATTAAGTATATTCCTACATCAGTATCAGCTTTGTCGAATGATAGACAACGATAGCAACGCCAATGTTAATTGAATGCTGCTGGCATTACAACATGAACCTCACTATAGTCATCAAGTCATTGCTTTTCGGGTCATTCTACCATACACTATAGTTTTTTGAAAAGTAAATTAGAAATCCTAACCTATCAAAAATTCCAGTGTGCACTGGAATTTCGATACCAATTATTTTTATTTTACCATTAGATGCGTACAGACTTACGCTCCAAGAACACGCATTTCACTTTTCGTCTGCTGATGCTTATTATATATCTTCTATCTATATATATAAAAGCGAAATGGCACTCACTCACTGACTGACTGACTCACTCACTCACTCACTCACTCACTCGCAGAACTAAAAATCTACCGGACCAAAAACGTTCAAATTTGGTAGGTATGCTCAGTTGGCCCTTTAGAGGCGCACTAAGAAATCTTTTGGAAATATTTTAACTCTAAGGGTGGTTCTTAAGGGTTTAAAGTTCGTGTTTTAGCATGTATATTCTTCTTCTCCCAATCTCTTAATTATAATTGAAATTTCCATATCATATATCATATGTTACTATAGAACTATAATCTAGATAGAGTACCTCTTCGAAACAGTTGTTAACTGGCAACTAAATTAATAATTTTGTCAGGTTGGCATTAAGTTGAGTTGACTTTGTTAGGTTGGCACCAAGTTGAAGATTTCAATGCATTCATCGCGGAAAAATTGATTGGGCACTGTTACTTCAATCCTGGGAATATTATATTACTAGCCGTCAGGCTCGCCATATCCGTTTAGCCAGACGTTTAGTCTGGACCCCCGACTGGATTGTCCTAACATATGACAAAAAATCTCGAATGAAAAATGCAGGCGAGCGAAGCGAGCCTGCTGATCTCATTCTTGGACGATCCAGTCGGGGGTCCAGGGGGCGGAGCCCCCTGGCTAGACGGATATGGCGAGCGAAGCGAGCCTGACGGCTAGTATCTTAATATTACTGTCTCTGCACAAATACAGATATAACAGGCATCTACATACTTAGAATCAGCTGATAAAAAGTGAAATGTGCGTGTTTGTGGCGCGTGAGACTGTAAGGTGGGTTTTGGTTTGTGAGTAAACTGCTGACTTCGACGACGACAGACATTGTTGTTGGATGACATTCATATTGTCTGAATTCCAAATGTGCTAAAACAGCAGATTAAATATCTTTTCTGATCAATACGCATCTCTAGCCATCGTTGAATAGATTATCGTCTCTCTAACCTAATTTTAGCTATTGTAGATAAATTGTATTGCTGTAATTTTTGTGTACCCTTCTGCTGGTGTCACTTTGAGGGTGAATTATCAATTCGAATATTTTGTACTAAAAATACTTTGTTCAGTAATTTCAGGTTAAATGCTAGTTAATCAGAACCATCCGATTCACAAATGAAAAATTGCTACCGTACTGAAAATAATGCTAGTCACCGACGATCTGCCACATGTTTGGGTGAGGCCCGTAAAAAGACAACAACACTGTGAATGGAAACCTTTGTTATTTCTCCGGTGTCTTGCAAATGTGGTCAAATGTCCAGCCGGAATTCTGTTCATCCAGAATTAGATGATATAACATCAAATTAAGGCAACCATCGAGTCCCCTCTCATCGCACCGCCCTAATGCCGTCGGCCATAGAGAATGGTGCGTGTCGGCGCTGTTAGGGGCGCCCCGATGATGGAGTGACATCATCATTCTGATCACTCCCATCATAACCCTGCAACTGCCCATCACTTGCATTGATTAGAAAAGAAACTCTTCCAGCAAATCAAGTTTCCTTATAATTATCATCATACGTTTTTACTTTCCTTGCCCTATTACCACAGGTAAGGAAAGTATTGCTTTCCGAAAAAAATTAAGGTTCCCCAATTTCTAAATTTCTATACGTTTCAAGGTCCCCTGAGTCCAAAAAAGTGGTTTTTGGAATTGGTCTGTATGTGTGTGTGTGTGTGTGTGTGTGTGTGTGTGTGTGTGTGTGTGTGTGTGTGTGTGTGTGTGTGTGTGTGTGTGTGTGTGTGTGTGTGTGTGTGTGTGTGTGTGTGTATGAGTGTATGTGCGTCTGTGTACACGATGTCTCATCTCCAAATTAACAGAATGACTCGAAATTTGGAACTTAAGGTCCGTCCTTTCACTAAAAGGATCCGACACGAACAATTTCGATCAAATGCAATTCAAGATGGCGGCTAAAATGGCGAAAATGTTGTCAAAAACAGGGTTTTTCGTGATTTTCTTGGAAACGGCTCCAACGATATTGATCATTCATACCTAATATAGACATCGATAAGCTCTATCAACTGCCGCAAGTCCCATATCTGTAAAAATTTCAGGAGCTCCGCCCCATCAATGCAAAGTTCGATTTTAGATTCCCAATTATCAGGCTTCAGATACAATTTAAACAAAAAAAAATCAAGTGGAGTAGATTAAGCATGAAAATCTCTACAATTAATGTTCACCTAAAATTGAAAATAAGCTTTAAATTCGAGAAAATGTGATTATTCAATTGCAAATTATTGTTGATTCTATTAAATCATTCACTATGAAGAGATAGCAGACTTCATGTGTGTCTCCAGCGTTATTGCCCTGTCACCAGCTGGCTCAACTCTTTGAATAGTAGACTTAAGATGCGCGTGAACACTAGCGTCAGGTGATCAATTTTCATAACGGCAAGGAAATTTGTGAGTGCGCCACACCAGATTTTTGAAAAAAGGCCGCAAAAATTCCAACTTCTTCATTAAATGAAGTCACTTGACTAGGTCGCTTTCTTTCAGCTGTTAATTAGTGAATTTCAAAAAAATGGGACAATTAGATCGACATTCGATTGTTTGAACTGTAAAATTTAATATGTAATTCAATAATTTTATAAATCCATTGTTAACCTTGTTATAGTAATAAATTATTGATGAAATATGTCAGCGTAAAATTCTGAACATATGCAGCAAACAGATTTATATATCTCCCACCTGTTTCAACTTCTTATTTATCAATTGAATTACAAACACATAATTTTATTTATTAATTTAAAAATATATAAAAATACTCATCTATCTTGATCAAAATTTTCCAATCGAGTTAGGTAGGGTGTATACTATTAAATCGAAGAGTAAAGTATACAATTGTTTTGTAAGATACATGAACGAAATTGAAAACTTAACTGGAAAGAAAATTAAGAAACTAAGATGTGTCAATGGGACCGAATATATAAATTCTAAAGTGTATGAAGTAGCTAGAGAGAAAGGCATAGTTATAAATGTATGTCCACCATATGTTCATGAATTGAATGGCATAGCTGAATAGCTGAACGTTATAATAGGTCTATCATGGATATGGCAAGATGTTTGTTAGCAGAAGCTAGAGTGCATAAACGCTTTTGGCCTGAAATAGTTTGCACTGCTGCTTATCTTAAAAATAGAACTTTAGCAAACACAATTGAAAATAAAACTCCATATGAAATAGTATTTGGTAAGAAGCCCAGTATTGAATATTTGAAATTGTATGGCAGTAGAGTTTTTGTAAGGGTACCAGAAGTAAAACGTATTTCTAAATTGCACTTTGCAGGAAAATGGCGATTGATGTATTTTGATTGTGCTAATAATGTTTATTCAGTTTATTGTATTGGTTGTGGTTTACAAGTTCAATAAATGTGAGTTTCATAAAAGTGTGTATTATTATTAGCATAATCCAACAGGTTCACATTATGGACAGAAACAAACATAATAATAGTACCGGGTTCTTCAGAAAGTATCTGAAATATACTTTGTCTGATTTTCCCCACCAAATATTGGTCAAAATAGTTCCTGTGAACATGAGTTCAGAAATGTTTTTCTGCCTATATTGAGATTATAAGAATTGGAATTATATAACAATTGGAATTGGAATAATCGGAATTATCCCCATTTCTTATAAATAACACGCTTCTCATTCCAACTGACAGTTTGAGATGAATGTTACTAATGCTATAACTTACAGAATCAAACATTTCAGCTATCTCAGTAAAATTAACCAATTTCACTAATCAAATTCCACTGAAGCGGCTGACTCTCTTCACCATAGTAAACAGTAATAGTAGACTACTGCTTTCCACATTGCATATTATTTACACTATGGCGCTCGAAACAATCAATTTCGTCTATTGTTTTGACTTGCGATGAATCTAGATTTTTACTTTCCAATACTCTAAAAAAATATATAATTTTCTTGATTTAACCACGCTGATAATAAAAATCAGGCTTTTGTTGTCTGCTTACAGAATTTATTAAATTGAAGTGTGCCTTATTCTCAATACGAGTCAGAGGTATCACAATTTGATAACTCTAGTTTAAGATATTCAATGAAGTTTGTTCAATAGATGTTCAATGAATTTTGATGATATTTTTATTCAATCAAAATTTTAACAGGAAAATGTGAATGGTCAACACAATATTTTTATTTGGAATGAGTGAATAAAGCAAAAGATGAAAAATTAAACCAGATGAAAAACGAAATTAATACATCGCACTTCACCATTAGGCCTATACTAAATCTATGAGACTGAAAAAATTGTTCATTAATTGCTCTCTTCAAAATAATAAAAATATTTTTAAAGCAGAGGGAGCTTTTTAGAGGTTGTAATATTACATTTTTTCTCGATTGGAATCGAATCTTCAATTCGAGATCTATAAAACTTTATAGTAAATATCAGAGTCATCGATTATGGACAACTTTTTGACTGAGAATTTATCGTAAATGATTGTGTTGCATATTCCATGGTGTCACCGAGGCTGGGTTGACAGAATTAAAAAGATAAATGGTTTATTTAAATAGAGATGATATATAAAAATTTAAAATAACAGTTTCAAAATAAAGTTTTATTGAGAACAAATATAAAATGTGAATTCTAAACTTGTAATTTATAATTTTTTTTGGTGACGTGTCCGTAACATCGACACTAAAGAAGCTTTGCTCTGTTCCTGGTAGCTAGGTTTTTCCTGTGCTTTCTCTCTAGAAATATGGCTGGCTGTGTGTGTTGTAATTTTGTGCTCTCTGAGTAATTTTCTGTTTAAGTGAATTTATTAATGTTTTAAATTGAGTTTTAAACAGTTTATAGAGTTCTATTTTGTCTGTATATTGTTTATTGTGTATACAAGCCAATAGCCACTGTTTTTTCAACTATATAAACTGGATAAGTACTTAGCTCGTAGTGACTTTAGATGCTTAGGCTTGTAAGATACTGTTCTTTGTGTATTTGTGTAGTATATTGCCAAAATTCTTCTGAAGATTATAAGTTCATTTGCTCTGAAAACTGGATTTCTCATTCATAGGTGATAGATCCATTCATAGTTTATCAAGAATCTATTACATTGGAGCCGACAACTATCCTTAGGTTAATAGGTGTGAAATGCTATCCAACCGATTTAGGAAAAATTGGTAGCATGGCAAATGTTACCCCTGTGGTGGGACCGAATTACAAAATAAATATGTCCCAAATGGTACACCATGAAATCCCTGGTTATGAAAAATTATTAGTAGGATAGATATATTGATAGGTTATGAATGGTATACTGCTGAGTGGGAAATCGGTTCAAGAGAGATCAAGTCCTAATGAATATATTATCTGTGCAGACTAGCAAAATGGCATACAATATGAAAAATATTAAAAATGATGATGAGTTAATAGCTGCCTTAACACAACTGTTTGATAAGCAAAATGCTAAGATTGATAATTTGAAACAAGATCAAAATGCTAGGTTTGATGATATGAAGCAAGAATTTGCTAGCATTAGACTAGAGCAGGTTAGTATAAACCTTCTATTGAAAAATGCACATGAAACATTGAGTGATAATCATGAAGATGAAAACAAATTGAAGCAGGATGATAGTAGTGTTGAGATTCAAGATCAATTAGTTCAAGTTTCAGATAATGTAGGCTTAGTTACTGTTATTGAAAAAGTAAATCGTAGTGAGATAGTAGAATTGAGTAATGTAGTAGGTAGGAAGTTGTCTTTATTGAAAGTCAACAGTAAAGAAAGTAGTATTGCCAAATTGATAGTTAGGAAAACAGTAAGTAAAGTGAATGTTTACATGAGACAGGTTTCTGTAGAGGTTAGGAACAATGTAAACAAAATGAATCTTGCTTTGAATCAAGTTGATGAATTCAACTTTCAACTGAAAATTGAAAAGGTGTATGCAAAGCATTATCTAGTGAACATGACTGACTTTTGTAAGCAAAATGGCTTTGTTGAAACAAATGAACCCATGAATAAAATTATGTTCTTGGAGAAAACAAAACACAAAGTCACCATTGATGTGTTAGTATTCAAAGGTTGTTTCAAGTTGCTTATTTACAAGATGATGACTGTGAATCACAGTCATGATGAAAGGGTATTTCCCAGCACACAATGATTAGGAATCCTGTGTTATGCCGGGATTCAGAATAGCATAATCGCTACGCAGTGTATGGTAAGAGTCCATAATTGTATTCTTCTGAAATAATATTAGAAGTTAAAATAGTAGCTTATTTTCCTAATCTTTAAATTGTTGATAAAACTTAACTTTTCTAAAATCTATCCATTGTAGTGTAAATAATTGTTTGCTTGCGGTATATTTTTTCATCATGTATTACATATTTTAATTATGTCTATTTTTTTTCAGGTATCATATTAGGTAATTAGGTTTTTCAGAGCAAATTATGTCCCATGTTCTCATCTTTCATTGCATATCGTGCCATAAGCCATATGTAATTAGGTTATAGTTTTCTTCTGGGCTTTTAACCCATTTTGCATTTTATTTTTTTTTGCTGTCCAATACTTTGGATTTTTGGTAGACAAGTAGGTGTGATTCTTTTAGAGGTGTGGGCGTGAACCACATATGGCTGGACTCGATTATCTGACCTACTTGTTTGCAATATAAAAACCTTGAGACTGCAACATCAAATGTTTGTAAAAACTTTTGCATACTTTTGTTTTTGTGGTCCGATACTAGAGTCTGCTATCACATTGCCTTACAGACATCTAGGAACTCTCCACCCAGTCACAATAGTCAACATTTTTTTCCTTCACCAGTTGTTTTTGTGGGAGTGATAGCTCACAATTATAACAAATTAGAGTCATACTTGGAATTTACAAAATTCCATAGTAGTATATTTTATTAAATATACTTCCTTATGAAAGTTCAGTACTGACATGTAGGATAGGCTCTAATTAATCTTTCTCTTCTTTGTATTATTTAGGAAATTTATTTACCCAATTTTCTTTTTCTCTTGTTTGTATTTTTTAGGGAACTTATTTACCCATTATTCATCTTGATCGTCTTTGTATTGTAATCTTGAAATGTTTGTACTTATTATACAATCTTCAAATTATGAATTATTTACAAAATAAATGGTACAATTTAGAACATGCTGAAATTTAATCTTATGTATAAATTCTTTTGTTATAATAATAAAACTTCAAAATTTGAAAGTATTAATGAATTGTGTAGCCATATATATGTGATGTATTAATGAAAGTTAACTTGAATAATAATGTTTTCATTGAATAAAATGTCTTGTTATATTATTAATTGAAATGAGTTAAAGGTTAAAATTTCTCTAAAGTTTTTGTAATTGATGTCTTTTTCTAAATTTTAAAACTGTTTGTTCTATAAATTTTGATATGATTGATTATCGTTTGAAATGGATGCTGGAGTGTATGTAGAATTTTAATGGGGTTTGCTGATTAGAATTTTGCTGGTATGTGATTGCTTTTTGAGATGGAAACCCATTATTGCCTAAAGAAGGAATAACAGAGGTTATGACTTAGAGAGGCAGTAATGAGATATTTTTTTGTGTTGATTAATAATGTTGATTGCCATAGATGCAAAATAATGATTAATAATGTTGATTGCCATAGATGCTGTTTACTTATGAATATTGATTGCCTTTGAAGCAAAATATTATTGATGTTTTGAATGATTTCTTGTTTAATGATTGATAGTAAAGTTTTGTCATGAAATGTAGTTTGTGTTTAGAACATTGAAAAGTCGAAATAAACTATAGTATCCAACAAACAATGATTAATAATATTGAATAATTTGCTCTTTATAAAATATTTGAACAATGAATAGATGGAAATGAAATTATTTTTTTTCTATTGAAATTTGTAATTGATATATCCATATTTCACAATTTATGTATTGCTGACTGTATAATAAGATGTTAACAAATTTCAATTTCATATTGATTATATACTTAAAAATAATTTTCATGTGTATTAGATTGTATTGATAGCCTAATCAAAATTTTCTTTTTAGTTTATAAGCATTTTAAGATAACAGGTACAGCACAGACATTAACATTGAAATAATTATCATGTGAATCTCGAAATCGGCAACAAGTGAACGCCATGAAGAGTGTTATTGATTATAGAGTGTGGGTGATTTTCGAACTAGTGTGACTCATCTACGCCAATATCTACACCAATAACTACGCCAATATCTGCTCTGATGTCAATATCTACACCAATATCTACGCTGATGCCTACACTAATAACTACGCCAATATCTACACTAATATCTACGCTGATGCCTACACCAATACCAATGCCAATAACTATGCCAATATCTACACTAATATCTACACCAATAACTACGCCAATATCTGCTCTGATGTCAATATCTACGCCAATAACTACACCGATGCCTGTGCTGATGCCAACGCCAATATCTACGCCGATGCCTGCGCCGATGCCAATGCCTGCGCCAATGCCAATGCCTGCGCCAATGCTGATGCCAATGCCAAAATCTACGCCGATGCCTGCGCCGATGCCAATGCCTGCGCCAATGCTGATGCCAATGCCGACACCAAAGCATACGCCAATGACAATGCCAACGCTTATTGCTGACCTTGTATCTCAAACTTCAACACTACTACATTACCTGGAGGTAATTGCCATCCATGTTCACGTTCGCAACTTTGAATTCAGAATAACAGTCACAGTATCATGAAAGAATTGATTCAAAAATCCTCTCCTAAATTATTCCTGTATGCAGAACTCTAAACCTTGAAAGCTGAAAATATCAAAAAACCAAACCTTACCTAAATTAATCCTCATCTAAATTAATCCTGTATGCAGCGTCTATCTCTTTTCCAAAAAACGAATTACATTGTCATTTCAAGCCTGAAATGTACATTGTATAATTACAAATATGATACAAATTTACGTGACTCTGTATCGAGTTTGGTATGCAGCCGTCTACTACAAGCATGAGGCAATGCTAACTGAGATGTCACCTGTATGGAGTTTGATATGCATCAGTCGACTACAAGTATCAGCCCAACACTACGAGTATTCGGATCAGCCCAACACTAACGTCATCACACTGGAGTCACACTTAACTGAAAATCATACTGAGTGCCTTAACGGACTGTTTTCCAAAATGTGCATCGATAAAATCAACTGCGTCAATAGTGAAAGAAATGAACATTTTTTGATTTATTGAAATTTTATGTGAAAATTAAATGTAACAATTCATCAATTCATTTAAAAAAAATAATAATAATAAATTTTTTATTCAACATACTAATTTTTTTATGCAATAAAAAATTAAATTTTCTATCTATTAAATTAATGTGCAATTTCAAAAAAACTATTCTTTACATATTAAACTTTCTGTTGGATATTTTCCTTTAAATTATAAAGCTAAATCAAAAGTAATTTTGATACTTTGAAATATTGTTTGGAAACATATAACAAATGCTATTGATGAATTTTTATAATAATTTTCAATTATAGTTGACATGTAATGTTTTTATAGAAAAAATTGTTACTGTTCTCAATTTAATTTCAACAATTTTCAAACAGTAAAATTTTTTTATGTCAAGAGGGGGGTATTTGTAATATTACATTTTTTCTCGATTGGAATCGAATCTTCAATTCGAGATCTATAAAACTTTATAGTAAATATTAGAGTCATCGATTACGGACAACTTTTTGACTGAGAATTTATCGTAAATGATTGTGTTGCATATTCCATGGTGTCACCGAGGCTGGGTTGACAGAATTAAAAAGATAAATGGTTTATTTAAATAGAGATGATATATAAAAAATTAAAATAACAGTTTCAAAATAAAGTTTTATTGAGAACAAATATAAAATGTGAATTCTAAACTTGTAATTTATAATTTTTTTTGGTGACGTGTCCGTAACATCGACACTGAAGAAGCTTTGCTCTGTTCCTGGTAGCTAGGTTTTTCCTGTGCTTTCTCTCTAGAAATATGGCTGGCTGTGTGTGTTGTAATTTTGTGCTCTCTGAGTATTTTCTGTTTAAGTGAATTTATTAATGTTTTAAATTGAGTTTTAAACAGTTTATAGAGTTCTATTTTGTCTGTATATTGTTTATTGTGTATACAAGCCAATAGCCACTGTTTTTTCAACTATATAAACTGGATAAGTACTTAGCTCGTAGTGACTTTAGATGCTTAGGCTTGTAAGATACTGTTCTTTGTGTATTTGTGTAGTATATTGCCAAAATTCTTCTGAAGATTATAAGTTCATTTGCTCTGAAAACTGGATTTCTCATTCATAGGTGATAGATCCATTCATAGTTTATCAAGAATCTATTACATTGGAGCCGACAACTATCCTTAGGTTAATAGGTGTGAAATGCTATCCAACCGATTTAGGAAAAATTGGTAGCATGGCAAATGTTACCCCTGTGGTGGGACCGAATTACAAAATAAATATGTCCCAAATGGTACACCATGAATCCCTGGTTATGAAAAATTATTAGTAGGATAGATATATTGATAGGTTATGAATGGTATACTGCTGAGTGGGAAATCGGTTCAAGAGAGATCAAGTCCTAATGAATATATTATCTGTGCAGACTAGCAAAATGGCATACAATATGAAAAATATTAAAATGATGATGAGTTAATAGCTGCCTTAACACAACTGTTTGATAAGCAAAATGCTAAGATTGATAATTTGAAACAAGATCAAAATGCTAGGTTTGATGATATGAAGCAAGAATTTGCTAGCATTAGACTAGAGCAGGTTAGTATAAACCTTCTATTGAAAAATGCACATGAAACATTGAGTGATAATCATGAAGATGAAAACAAATTGAAGCAGGATGATAGTAGTGTTGAGATTCAAGATCAATTAGTTCAAGTTTCAGATAATGTAGGCTTAGTTACTGTTATTGAAAAAGTAAATCGTAGTGAGATAGTAGAATTGAGTAATGTAGTAGGTAGGAAGTTGTCTTTATTGAAAGTCAACAGTAAAGAAAGTAGTATTGCCAATTGATAGTTAGGAAAACAGTAAGTAAAGTGAATGTTTACATGAGACAGGTTTCTGTAGAGGTTAGGAACAATGTAAACAAAATGAATCTTGCTTTGAATCAAGTTGATGAATTCAACTTTCAACTGAAAATTGAAAAGGTGTATGCAAGCATTATCTAGTGAACATGACTGACTTTTGTAAGCAAAATGGCTTTGTTGAAACAAATGAACCCATGAATAAAATTATGTTCTTGGAGAAAACAAAACACAAAGTCACCATTGATGTGTTAGTATTCAAAGGTTGTTTCAAGTTGCTTATTTACAAGATGATGACTGTGAATCACAGTCATGATGAAAGGGTATTTCCCAGCACACAATGATTAGGAATCCTGTGTTATGCCGGGATTCAGAATAGCATAATCGCTACGCAGTGTATGGTAAGAGTCCATAATTGTATTCTTCTGAAATAATATTAGAAGTTAAAATAGTAGCTTATTTTCCTAATCTTTAAATTGTTGATAAAACTTAACTTTTCTAAAATCTATCCATTGTAGTGTAAATATTGTTTGCTTGCGGTATATTTTTTCATCATGTATTACATATTTTAATTATGTCTATTTTTTTTCAGGTATCATATTAGGTAATTAGGTTTTTCAGAGCAAATTATGTCCCATGTTCTCATCTTTCATTGCATATCGTGCCATAAGCCATATGTAATTAGGTTATAGTTTTCTTCTGGGCTTTTAACCCATTTTGCATTTTATTTTTTTTTGCTGTCCAATACTTTGGATTTTTGGTAGACAAGTAGGTGTGATTCTTTTAGAGGTGTGGGCGTGAACCACATATGGCTGGACTCGATTATCTGACCTACTTGTTTGCAATATAAAAACCTTGAGACTGCAACATCAAATGTTTGTAAAAACTTTTGCATACTTTTGTTTTTGTGGTCCGATACTAGAGTCTGCTATCACATTGCCTTACAGACATCTAGGAACTCTCCACCCAGTCACAATAGTCAACATTTTTTTCCTTCACCAGTTGTTTTTGTGGGAGTGATAGCTCACAATTATAACAAATTAGAGTCATACTTGGAATTTACAAAATTCCATAGTAGTATATTTTATTAAATATACTTCCTTATGAAAGTTCAGTACTGACATGTAGGATAGGCTCTAATTAATCTTTCTCTTCTTTGTATTATTTAGGAAATTTATTTACCCAATTTTCTTTTTCTCTTGTTTGTATTTTTTAGGGAACTTATTTACCCATTATTCATCTTGATCGTCTTTGTATTGTAATCTTGAAATGTTTGTACTTATTATACAATCTTCAAATTATGAATTATTTACAAAATAAATGGTACAATTTAGAACATGCTGAAATTTAATCTTATGTATAAATTCTTTTGTTATAATAATAAAACTTCAAAATTTGAAAGTATTAATGAATTGTGTAGCCATATATATGTGATGTATTAATGAAAGTTAACTTGAATAATAATGTTTTCATTGAATAAAAATGTCTTGTTATATTATTAATTGAAATGAGTTAAAGGTTAAAATTTCTCTAAAGTTTTTGTAATTGATGTCTTTTTCTAAATTTTAAAACTGTTTGTTCTATAAATTTTGATATGATTGATTATCGTTTGAAATGGATGCTGGAGTGTATGTAAATTTTAATGGGGTTTGCTGATTAGAATTTTGCTGGTATGTGATTGCTTTTTGAGATGGAAACCCATTATTGCCTAAAGAAGGAATAACAGAGGTTATGACTTAGAGAGGCAGTAATGAGATATTTTTTTGTGTTGATTAATAATGTTGATTGCCATAGATGCAAAATAATGATTAATAATGTTGATTGCCATAGATGCTGTTTACTTATGAATATTGATTGCCTTTGAAGCAAATATTATTGATGTTTTGAATGATTTCTTGTTTAATGATTGATAGTAAAGTTTTGTCATGAAATGTAGTTTGTGTTTAGAACATTGAAAAGTCGAAATAAACTATAGTATCCAACAAACAATGATTAATAATATTGAATAATTTGCTCTTTATAAAATATTTGAACAATGAATAGATGGAAATGAAATTATTTTTTTTCTATTGAAATTTGTAATTGATATATCCATATTTCACAATTTATGTATTGCTGACTGTATAATAAGATGTTAACAAATTTCAATTTCATATTGATTATATA
This sequence comes from Nilaparvata lugens, assembly GCF_014356525.2. Lineage (NCBI taxonomy): Eukaryota > Metazoa > Arthropoda > Insecta > Hemiptera > Delphacidae > Nilaparvata > Nilaparvata lugens. The sequence continues at coordinate 75,123,138 of NC_052505.1, read as the reverse complement.
CTTAAAAATAATTTTCATGTGTATTAGATTGTATTGATAGCCTAATCAAAATTTTCTTTTTAGTTATAAGCATTTTAAGATAACAGGTACAGCACAGACATTAACATTGAAATAATTATCATGTGAATCTCGAAATCGGCAACAAGTGAACGCCATGAAGAGTGTATTGATTATAGAGTGTGGGTGATTTTCGAACTAGTGTGACTCATCTACGCCAATATCTACACCAATAACTACGCCAATATCTGCTCTGATGTCAATATCTACACCAATATCTACGCTGATGCCTACACTAATAACTACGCCAATATCTACACTAATATCTACGCTGATGCCTACACCAATACCAATGCCAATAACTATGCCAATATCTACACTAATATCTACACCAATAACTACGCCAATATCTGCTCTGATGTCAATATCTACGCCAATAACTACACCGATGCCTGTGCTGATGCCAACGCCAATATCTACGCCGATGCCTGCGCCGATGCCAATGCCTGCGCCAATGCCAATGCCTGCGCCAATGCTGATGCCAATGCCAAAATCTACGCCGATGCCTGCGCCGATGCCAATGCCTGCGCCAATGCTGATGCCAATGCCGACACAAAGCATACGCCAATGACAATGCCAACGCTTATTGCTGACCTTGTATCTCAAACTTCAACACTACTACATTACCTGGAGGTAATTGCCATCCATGTTCACGTTCGCAACTTTGAATTCAGAATAACAGTCACAGTATCATGAAAGAATTGATTCAAAAATCCTCTCCTAAATTATTCCTGTATGCAGAACTCTAAACCTTGAAAGCTGAAAATATCAAAAAACCAAACCTTACCTAAATTAATCCTCATCTAAATTAATCCTGTATGCAGCGTCTATCTCTTTTCCAAAAAACGAATTACATTGTCATTTCAAGCCTGAAATGTACATTGTATAATTACAATATGATACAAAATTTACGTGACTCTGTATCGAGTTTGGTATGCAGCCGTCTACTACAAGCATGAGGCAATGCTAACTGAGATGTCACCTGTATGGAGTTTGATATGCATCAGTCGACTACAAGTATCAGCCCAACACTACGAGTATTCGGATCAGCCCAACACTAACGTCATCACACTGGAGTCACACTTAACTGAAAATCATACTGAGTGCCTTAACGGACTGTTTTCCAAAATGTGCATCGATAAATCAACTGCGTCAATAGTGAAAGAAATGAACATTTTTTGATTTATTGAAATTTTATGTGAAAATTAAATGTAACAATTCATCAATTCATTTAAAAAAAATAATAATAATAAATTTTTTATTCAACATACTAATTTTTTTATGCAATAAAAAATTAAATTTTCTATCTATTAAATTAATGTGCAATTTCAAAAAACTATTCTTTACATATTAAACTTTCTGTTGGATATTTTCCTTTAAATTATAAAGCTAAATCAAAAGTAATTTTGATACTTTGAAATATTGTTTGGAAACATATAACAATGCTATTGATGAATTTTTATAATAATTTTCAATTATAGTTGACATGTAATGTTTTTATAGAAAAAATTGTTACTGTTCTCAAATTTAATTTCAACAATTTTCAAACAGTAAAATTTTTTTATGTCAAGAGGGGGGTATTTGTAATATTACATTTTTTCTCGATTGGAATCGAATCTTCAATTCGAGATCTATAAAACTTTATAGTAAATATTAGAGTCATCGATTACGGACAACTTTTTGACTGAGAATTTATCGTAAATGATTGTGTTGCATATTCCATGGTGTCACCGAGGCTGGGTTGACAGAATTAAAAAGATAAATGGTTTATTTAAATAGAGATGATATATAAAAAATTAAAATAACAGTTTCAAAATAAAGTTTTATTGAGAACAAATATAAAATGTGAATTCTAAACTTGTAATTTATAATTTTTTTGGTGACGTGTCCGTAACATCGACACTGAAGAAGCTTGCTCTGTTCCTGGTAGCTAGGTTTTTCCTGTGCTTTCTCTCTAGAAATATGGCTGCTGTGTGTGTTGTAATTTTGTGCTCTCTGAGTAATTTTCTGTTTAAGTGAATTTATTAATGTTTTAAATTGAGTTTTAAACAGTTTATAGTGTTCTATTTTGTCTGTATAT